>NW_023366864.1:0-76719 GCF_902167145.1 Zea mays
CTTGGGTGTGGCGGTCTTGGAACTTGTTCAACTTCCTTATCTTGATCATGGGCATCTCCCCCTTGATCATTGCTCTCATCTTGAGGCTGCTCATCTTCTTGATCTTCTCCTTCATCATCTTGAGCCTCATCCTCATCTTGAGTTGGTGGAGATGCTTGCATGGAGGAGGATGGTTGATCTTGTGCATTTGGAGGCTCTTCGGATTCCTTAGGACACACATCCCCAATGGACATGTTCCTTAGTGCGACGCATGGAGCCTCTTCATCATCTAGAACATCAAGATCAACTTGCTCTACTTGAGAGCCGTTAGTCTCATCAAACACAATGTCACAAGAAACTTCAACTAGTCCAGAGGACTTGTTAAAGACTTTGTATGCCCTTGTGTTTGAATCATATCCTAGTAAAAAGCCTTCTACATCCTTAGGAGCAAATTTGGATTTTCTACCTCTTTTAATAAGAATAAAGCATTTGCTACCAAAGACTCTAAAATATGAAACATTGGGCTTTTTACCAGTTAGGAGTTCATACGATGTCTTCTTGAGGATTCGGTGTAGATACAACCGGTTGATGGCGTAGCATGCGGTGTTGACCGCCTCCGCCCAAAACCGATCCGAAGTCTTGTACTCATCAAGCATGGTCCTTGCCATGTCCAATAGAGTTCTATTCTTCCTCTCCACTACACCATTTTGTTGTGGCGTGTAGGGAGAAGAGAACTCATGCTTGATGCCCTCCTCCTCAAGGAAGCCTTCGATTTGTGAGTTCTTGAACTCCGTCCCGTTGTCGCTTCTAATCTTTTTGATCCTTACGCCGAACTCATTTTGAGCCCGTCTCAAGAATCCCTTTAAGGTCTCTTGGGTATGAGATTTTTCCTGCAAAAAGAACACCCAAGTGAAGCGAGAATAATCATCCACAATAACTAGATAGTACTTACTCCCGCCGATGCTTATGTAAGCTATCGGGCCGAATAGGTCCATGTGTAGGAGCTCGAGTGGCCTGTCAGTCGTCATGATGTTCTTGTGTGGATGATGAACACCAACTTGCTTTCCTGCCTGACATGCGCTACAAACCCTGTCTTTCTCAAAATGAACATTTGTTAGTCCCAAAATGTGTTATCCCTTTAGAAGCTTGTGAAGATTCTTCATTCCAACATGTGTTAGTCGGTGATGCCAGAGCCAGCCCATGTTAGTCTTTAGCAATTAAGCAAGTGTCGAGTTCAGCTCTATCAAAATCTACTAAGTATAGCTGACCCTCTAACACTCCCTTAAATGCTACTGAATCATCACTTCTTCTAAAGACAGTAACACCTGTATCTGTAAAAAGACAGTTGTAACCCATTTTGCATAATTGAGAAACAGAAAGCAAATTGTAATCTAAAGAATCTACAAGAAAAACATTTGAAATGGAATGGTCAGGTGATATAGCAATTTTACCCAATCCTTTGACCAAACCTTGATTTCCATCCCAGAATGTGATCGCTCTTTGGGGATCTTGATTTTTCTCATAGGAGGAGAACATCTTCTTCTCCCCTGTCATATGGTTTGTGCACCCGCTATCGATGATCCAACTTGAGCCCCCGGATGTATAAACCTACAAAACAAATTTAGTTCTTGATTTTAGGTACCCAAACGGTTTTGGGTCCTTTGACATTAGATACAAGAACTTTGGGAACCCAAACACAAGTATTTGACCCCTTGTGTTTGCCCCCAACATACTTGGCAACTACTTTGCCGGATTTGTTAGTTAAAACATAAGATGCATCAAAAGTCTTAAATGAAATATTAGGTTCATTTGATGCAATAGGAGTTTTCTTCTTAGGCAATTTAGCATGAGTGGATTGCCTAGAACTAGATGTCTCACTCTTATACATAAAAGCATGATTAGGGCCAGAGTGAGACTTCCTAGAGTGAATTCTCCTAATCTTGTGCTCGGGATAACCGGCAGGGTATAAATGTAACCCTCGTTATCCTGAGGCATGGGAGCCTTGCCCTTAACAAAGTTAGACAATCTTTTAGGAGGGGCATTAAGTTTGACATTGTCTCCCTTTTGGAAGCCAATGCCATCCTTGATGCCAGGGCGTCTCCCACTATAAAGCATACTACGAGCAAATTAAAATTTTTCATTTTCTAGCTCATGCTCGACAATTTTAGCATCTAATTTTGCTATATGATCATTTTGTTGTTTAATCAAGGCCATGTGATCATGAATAGCATCAATGTTAATATCTCTACATCTAGTGCAAATTGTAACATGCTCAACGGTAGATGTAGAGGGTTTGCAAGATTTTAGTTCAACAATCTTAGCATGTAAAATGTCATTTTCACTTCTAAGATTGGAAATGGAAGCATTGCAAACATCTAAGTCTTTAGCCTTAGCAATCAATTTTTCATTTTCAATCCTAAGGCTAGCAAGAGAGGCATTCAATTTTTCAATCTTAGCAAGTAAACTAGCATTATCATCTCTAAGATTGGAAATTGAATCATCACATACATTTGAATCAACCTTAGCAATTATTTTAGCATTCTCATTTCTAAGGTTGGCAATAATATCATGGCAAGTGCTTAGCTCACTAAATAGTTTTTCACATTTTTCTACTTCTAGAGCGTAAGCATTTTTAACCTTAACATGCTTCTTGTTTTCCTTAATTAGGAAGTCCTCTTGGGTGTCCAAGAGTTCATCCTTTTCATGAATAGCACTAATTAATTCATTCAACTTCTCTTTTTGTTGCATGTTTAGGTTGGCAAAAAGGGTACGCAAATTATCCTCCTCATCACTAGAATTATCCTCATCACTAGACGTTGCATATTTAGTGGAGGATTTTGATTTACCTTCTTCCTTTTGCTGTCCTTTGCCATGAGGCACTTGTGGCCGACGTTGGGGAAGAGGAGTCCTTTGGTGACGGCGATGTTGGTGGCGTCCTCGTCGGAAGAGGAGTCGGTGGAGCTCTCGTCGGAGTCCCACTCGCGGCACACATGGGCATCGCCGCCCTTCTTCTTGTGGTAACCTCTTCTTTTCTCTCCTCTTGCCCTTCTTGTCGTTATCCCTGTCACTGTCACTTGATAATGGACATTTTGCAATGAAGTGATCGGGCTTACCACACTTGTAGAACACTTTCTTGGAACGGGATTTGTAGTCCTTCCCCCTCCTTTGCTTGAGGATTTGGCGGAAACTCCTGATGATGAGCGCCATCTCCTCATTGTCGAGCTTGGAGGCGTCAATGGGGAGTCTACTTGATGTAGACTCTTCCTTCTTCTCCTCCGTCGCCTTGAATGCGACCGGTTGTGCTTCGGGCGTGGAGGAGGCATCTTGCTCGATGATTTTCTTTGAGCCTTTGATCATCAACTCAAAGCTCACAAATTTTCCTATTACTTCCTCGGGAGACATTAGTGTGTATCTAGGATCACCACGTATTAATTGAACTTGCGTAGGGTTAAGAAAAACGAGTGATCTAAGAATAACCTTGACCATTTCATGGTCATCCCATTTGGTGCTCCTGAGGTTGCGCACATGGTTCACCAAGGTCTTGAGCCGGTTGTACATCTCTTGTGGCTCCTCCCCTTGGCGAAGCCTGAAGCGACCGAGCTTCCCCTCGATTGTCTCCCTCTTGGTGGTTTTGGTCACCTCGTCTCCTTCGTGCGCGGTTTTGAACACATCCCAAATCTCCTTGGCGCTCTTCAATCCTTGCACCTTGTTATACTCCTCTCGACTTAGAGAGGTGAGGAGTATAGTGGTGGCTTGGGAGTTGAAGTGCACGATTTGGGCCACCTCGTCCTCATCATAATCTTCATCCCCCACGGATGGTACCTGTACACCAAACTCAACAACATCCCATATACTTTTGTGGAGTGAGGTTAGGTGATATCTCATCATATCACTCCACCTAGAATAATCTTCACCATCAAATGTCGATGGTTTTCCTAATGGGACGGAAAGTAATGGAGTATGCTTAGCAATGCGAGGATAGCGTAGGGGGATCTTACTACACTTCTTGCGCTCTTTGGCGCTTAGAAGTGGCGGACGCAGCATCGGATCCGGGTGTAGAGGGCGAGGAAGAGTCGGTCTCGTAGTAGACCACTTTCTTCATTTTCTTCTTCTTTTCGCCACTCTTGTGTGATCGAATGCGCGAAGGGGATCCATCCTTCTTCTTGTTGGCGGACTCCCTCGATGGAGCCTTCTCGTGGCTTGTAGCTTTCTTCTCACCGCCGATCACCATCTTCTTGGCGTGATCTCCCGACATCAATTCGAGCGGTTAAGCTCTAATGAAGCATCGGACTCTGGTACCAATTGAAAGTCGCCTAGAGGGGGGTGAATAGGGCGAATCTGAAATTTATAAACTTAAGCACAACTACAAGCCGGGTTAGCGTTAGAAATATGAACGAGTCCGAGAGAGAGGGCGAAAAAACAAATCGAGAGCGAATAAAGAGTGAGGCACGATGATTTGTTTTACCGAGGTTCGATTTTCGCAAACCTACTCCCTGTTGAGGTGGTCACAAAGACCGGATCTCTTTCAACCCTTTCCCTCTCTCAAACGGTCACTTAGACCGAGTGAGCTTCTCTTCTCAATCAAACGGGACACAAAGTCCCCGCAAGGACCACCACACAATTGGTGTCTCTTGCCTCGGTTACAATTGAGTTTATCACAAGAAAAGAATGAGAAAAAGAAGCAATCCAAGCGCAAGAGCTCAAATGAACACGAGTCACTATTTGATTTGGAATGATCTATGGACTTGGGAGAGGATTTGATCTCTTTGGTGTGTCTTGTATTGAATGTTATAGCTCTTGTAAGGTGTGGGAAGTCATAAAACTTGGATGCAATGAATGGTGGGTGGTTGGGGGCATTTATAGCCCCCAACCACCAAACTAGCCGTTTGGTGAAGGCTGCTGTCGCATGGCGCACCGGACAGTCCGGTGCGCCACCGGACAGTCCCCGTGCGCCACCGGACATTGTCCGGTGCGCCTGCCACGTCACCTGGCCGTTGGATTCCGACCGTTGGAGCTTCTGTCTTCTGGGCCACCGGACAGGCACTGTTCACTTGTCCGGTGCGCCATTTGGCTCTGCTCTGACTCTGGCGCGCACTGTAGCGCATATTAATGCCTTCTGCAGACGACCGTTGGCGCGAAGTAGCCATTGCTCCGCTGGCGCAGTCGGACAGTCCGGTGCGCCATCGGACACTGTCCGGTGCTCCACCGGACAGTCCGGTGAATTATAACGGAGCGGCCTCCAGAATTCTCGAAGGTGAGCAGTTCGGAGTTGAAGTCCCTGGTGCACCGGACAGTGTCCGGTGGCACACCAGACAGTCCGGTGCGCCAGACCAGAGCACACTTCGGCTGACTTTAGCTCTCTATATTGAATCCTTTTTCGGTCTTTTTATTGGTTTGTTGTGGACCTTTGGCACCTGGTAGAACTCATAATCTAGAGCAAACTAGTTAGTCCAATTATTTGTGTTGGACAATTCAACCACCAAAATCAATTATGAAAAGGTGTAAGCCTATTTCCCTTTCACATACCTTCTTGTTTATTTCATTCATCATTTGACACATAATTACTCACTTTAATATGTGTTGTGCGCTTAATCACCAAAATATACTAGAAATGGTCTAAGGGCACATTTCCCTTTCAAGGCGGCGGCAGGAGAGAGGCGGGACAGATAGAAGCGGGCCTAGACATTTAAGATTGGGTATTCAAAAATTCAAAAGATCAAAGAAATTAGTGTTCTAAACACTATTTTTTGTAATACATTATTGACAAATTATTATAGATCACCAAAAATTTGGGTATTCAATGAATACCCATGAACCACCCCTGGGCCCGCCTCTGGGGACAGAGGGACGGCGAATCGGTAGGGGAAGGAGATTGGAGCAGTAGATAGTAGAGAGAGAAAGGGGTGATGTGTGTTCTATGGACTATACATCTGTCTATTTCTTCGGGTGAGGCGGAACGGATTAATTTCGAATACGACTATTAAAACTGATGTTTGAATAAAATATAAAAAAAGCATAAAAAGATGTGTTAGGCTCCCACTCAAATATTAGGATGGGTCCGCCTCTGCACTTCCGTAGTTCCATCCGAACTCTCACGGCTCACCTGTGATGTGCGCCTGTGCCTGGCGTCTGCGTATAGTATACACGTCCTCTACAAGCGTGGACGTGGTTGCATGGGGGATCTGACCGGCCACTTGGCCACGTGGACGTATCGACTCGCCACCGATCCCGAATTTTTTGTATTTTAGCCCTTAAACAGAAGTAAAATCACGTTTAGACCTAAAAAAATTTTAAATGCAGTTTTGGACCCTTTGCTCGGCGCCATAGCCTATGGCGCCGAGCTAACACAGCTCGGCGCCATAGGCTATGGCGCCGAGGTCGTGTTGCGTTGGCACAACCCAGACGCGTGGCGTCGACGTGGAACCGAGCTCGGCGCCACAGATCTTGGCGCCGAGCTCGGTTGTGTTATTAAAATATTTGTTGCAGACATGAACACAAAGCCCATCTAGCCCACTTGGTAGAGCACAAGGCTTCTAACCATGTGGTCGTGGGTTCAAGCCCCATAGTTTGCATTTTTTTTGTTTTTTTTGTTTATGTCGTTGGTGTGTCCGCTTAAATTTATTTCTCGCCTAGATTTTTTTTCACAATTGAAAAAATCGACCCAAAATATATGCTCATGTACTGATCGGCCAATATCTCTGTATGTGAAAGGTTGTGGAGAATAATAATAAGTAGGGCATGCTGTTTATCAAAGCAAATGTATATAAGGAAGAAAAAAATGTATAAAAATAGTTATAGTGATTTAGAAATAGTTAATGATTCGTAATGCAAAATTGTTTTCTATATTTTTACTAAGTTAGATTTTGTTCAAGAAATTTGTTCTTAACCTTTTTTAGCTACATGAAAAGCTCACTAAATTACTAAATGTTTTTTTTAAATTATTGGAGATGCACTAAGCTCTGCGGATTTTAATTTGCAAGATGAAAACATGCATGCCATGCATTCGGTCTTTTTAAAAAAGTAGTAAAATTTTGAATAATGCACGGATGACATTTTATAAAATTACTACATTGCTTTTGTATTGCACATGCATGATTTGAGCTAGTCGATTATTTACGCGCATTTTAAATTCGGAAACTGTAGATTGAAATGCGCGCGCATGCAGTGCAAGATGGAAGGCAACACTAGGCACAACGACATAAAAAAAATCTAGGCGAGAAATAAATTTAAGCGGACACACCAACGACATAAACAAAAAAAAACAAAAAAAATGCAAACTATGGGGTTTGAACCCACGACCACATGGTTAGAAGCCTTATGCTCTACCAAGTGGGCTAGATGGGCTTTGTGCTCATGTCTGCAACAAATATTTTAATAACACAACCGAGCTCGGCGCCAAGATCTGTGGCGCCGAGCTCGGTTCCACGTCGACGCCACGCGTCTGGGTTGTGCCAACGCAACACGACCTCGGCGCCATAGCCTATGGCGCCGAGCTGTGTTAGCTCGGCGCCATAGGCTATGGCGCCGAGCAAAGGGTCCAAAACTGCATTTAAAATTTTTTTAGGTCTAAACGTGATTTTACTTCTGTTTAAGGGCTAAAATACAAAAAATTCGGCCACCGATCGATGCCCCGGAAAACGCGCCACGCGGGGCCGTGGGGGGATCATGGCCGTTCGACACATCGACGACGGCGAGGCGTCGGCCCTGCTGTTGCGTGATCAATGATCAGGCCCCCTTTTTCGCGATGGGCAAAGCCTGGGGACACAATAAACACGGGCGCGTCATCATGGCATCCAACGTGAGAAGGAAGCGTAAAGCGGGGGTGGTCAGGGCAGGCGCCTCCATTTCCAAAGTAAACTATGGTCTGGTACGACCACTCATGACTCGTTCACCAGTCACCGTGGCAGGAGATTCTGTCGTAGTCATTGGTTCATTTCTGAATTCTGATAGTATAGAACACTAGCACTCCTAGTCACAGCGTTAACTGTTAGTGAAGTTAGTGTGTTGGCGTGTTTTTATCTCAGTTTAGCACAGCGAGCGACTGCAAAAAAGAGGCCTCATTATCACTCAGAAGGTCATGATAATGCAGGATTCTTTCAGTGTGCCAGATGCTGCGACGAGTGCAAGGACCTTATAGTAGAGGAATATACCACTAGGATATTTTTTATGAGCCCTGATGAGACAGGTATTGTCAGTTATAGTACCACTGGGTTATTATTGTAACTAGTATATAACACATGCTAACGCTAGGATCCTAAGAAATGAAGGAAGGTGTCGACAGCAACGACGGTGTGAGATGAGGGGTTGATGGTGGCATGAGTGAGAGGAGGCTAGAGGCGGCGGAGTTGTATGTGATGGAGAGGAGATAAGAGATAATATATGATCTAAATAATATTGTCCAGTAAATTTGAGTTAGTAAGAGAGCAGTGTTTATTCATCGACTTGAACCATCTTGTTTTGATGATGTGTTAAATTTAGGTGTAATTTTTGTGTGGATTTAATAAAGATTATGAGTGTGGTAGTGCTTTGATTGACTAGGTTTTATAAAATTTAAACTTGTAGATTATATAGTGGTACAGATATAGATGCAACAATCGCAGCTCAAGGGACAGTTTCTGGAAAAGCTACGCGCGTAGTTTCATCATGAGCGAACCGACCGTGTTTGTGCACCGTTTTTTACAAGATGGCTAGAGCTTTCCTTAAAAGAACGCCGGCTTGGGCTTGTTATACGAGACAATGCATCGATATGGAAAGAAAAGTCATTCAACGGGGGCGTGTTTGAGTAGTTTGGTACCCCGTGGTCCAGCAAACAGGCAAGCATAAAGCCGTCTCTGTGACCACCACGGCACAGAGCAGAGTTTGGTGCATATGGGTTTGTCATCTACGAACGAGGAGCATGATTACGTTTTGCATTTTTTATTTGATTATTCGCTAGTCCAACTCGTAGTTGATCCTACCAATCCATAATGACATTCTTTGAGGTGTCTGATTACTAAGACAGGACGAAAGGCTTGTGACTCATCGGCTCGCTCGGTTCGTAGTCAGATCGGCTCGGTTCAAATCGACTAGTTTGAATTTTTTTCACGAGCTAAATTGACATCCTATCTCGATTCGTTAATGAGCCAGCCTAGTTTGTTAACACGCCAACTCACGAGTTAAACGAGCTACCATATTTCAACAAAACGAAACTATATACATATCATTTACGTAATAATTGATAAACATATTATAGTATGTGTGGTGTCTATAATATATGAGTTAAACTAATGATTGCTGAACTATTTTATGTGTTAAATTGGTCTATGCGAACATAACTGTGGGTTAAATTGATAAACATGTGTGTGAATTATAATTTGATGAGTGACGAGTTGTGTTAATTTGATGTTACATTGATGTGGTATGTGAAATTATAAGTACAATTACTATTTTCTGTTGTTAAATTAGTTTGAAATTAACTAGAAATTGATTATCATATACATATTGTTTTTTTCGCTCTGACTCGAGAGCTAAACGAGCCAGCTCGAGCTCGTAAATGTGTCGAACCGAGTTCACTCTGTGGCTCGTTAGCTTAACTAGTCGAATTCGAACCAAGCCAGTTCGAACTCGGACGAGTCGAGGCGAGCTAGCTCGTTTTCCAACCTTACTGATTACTAGGGTCGTTGTATAAGTTAGTGATGAGAATATGGGACATATTTTTTGGTCCACCACGAGCACGACCCAAAAATAGAAGTCTAAAACACGACCCCGCAATCCCGCATAATGGCGGGCCTGGGTCGGATCTCAAATTCTAGCCCATCGGGTCCCCGACACGGCCCGCACACATGGGTCAGGCTTGGGCCGGCATGGCCAAATGAAACCTATATTGTTTAGTTTCTTTAGTTTAGTAAGTTATAGACTTTATATTATTGTGATATTTCGACTTTATATGGTCAAATGATGTTAGCATTATTTAATATATTTAATTTAGTAAGTTATGAATTTTTATATGGTTGTAATATTTAGATTTTTGTGGTTCAATTATTTGGACCGATACGATGTGCTTTAGGATTGGATTGAGCTATTGTTCCACTCTTTATGCTGGCACGACACAGTTTAAAAGTTTTTAGATCTTCTTAGCCTAAACTGTTTGATCAGAAGCACGATAGATCTCGGTTGGATCGGGCCGGTCTGGCCTGGCCCAATTCCTAGCCTAGTATTCGTATTGCTACGAGCCTTGGCCTGTTTGGACAAAATAAAGGAATGCAAACAGTTATGAATTTTTAGTAAACTGGTTGTAATATATTTAATTTAGTAAGTTATGAATTTTTATATAGTTGTAATATTTAGATTTTATGTAATTCAAATATATGGATCGGATTTGGATCGGCACAGCGTGCTTTAGGATTGGACTGGACTATTGTTCCTATTTTTTATGCTGGCACGACACAACTTAAAAGTTTTTTTAGATCTTATTAGCCTAAACCGTTTGGTCAGAAGTACGATAGATCTCGGTCGGTCGGGCCGGTACGGCCTGGCCTAATTCACAGCCCTAGTATTCGTGTTGCTGCGAGCCTTGGCCTGTTTGGAACAAAATAAGGGAATTCAAAAAACAGAGCCGCGCCCCTTTGTTTGACGTATACCGAGATGAAGAGAATTAGAACGAGGATTACAGCTTGCATTCGCATAATGTACAAATATATGTTTCAAAAGGGAATAAAACGCCTTCACACGGTGGTTAGGTGAAACTCGATCGACCACGGAGAACCGTGGTTTACGTACACTTTGAGCCTTCCGTTGCTTTATCGTCCATGGCGGCTGACTATTGTCCAAAAAAAGAAGAAGAAGAAGGATACCGATAGTGTGCAATTGGAAGCATCAGACTTGGTCATAAAGAGGTGATGACTACGGAATCATAAGACTCCAGGCAACAAAGCACTTCCGTCTTTCTAACCTCTAATCTTTGCACACCGAACATTTCAGGAGACCGTCAACATCAGAGAAGAGAACACTACGGGGGTTTCAAGATTTTCCAAAGCGTGCAAACAACTCAACCATCTCTGGTCTGCTACATATTCACTCGGTGTAACAATATTGTAGCTATAAGACCAACTCCAGCAGACTCCCTCTCCGTATCCATATTTAGCACGGTCAACAGTTTCTCTCTCCTCTCCATATCCGTCCTCGTTTACAGCAGACTCCGTATTTGCACTCCGCATTGTAACGCCCCCGAATTTTGCAGTTGAATTTTTTTCTTTTCTTTACTCGCCAAAATTCGGGGGTTACCTTTTCTTTTTCTTTTTCCCTTCGCTAAACCTTGACCTTTTCCAAAGTTCTAGCGGGATTCGGTTGGAATTCCCGTGTAAGAAAAACCCTAAATACTTTACGTTGTTTGATGCACCATGCCGAACCTTGCATTTCTTTTGATTGCTTTGAAAGTGCAAATGCATTCATGTAGAAAGATCGGATTTCGAAAATGAGGAGAAGATCTTTTCTTTCTTTTTTCTCTCTCTTTCTCTCTCCTCTTTTTCTCTCTCTCTCCCGCGCCGTGGGCCGACCCCGGCCGGCCCAGCCGCCCCTGGCGCCCCCTCTTGGGCCCAAAAAGGCCCAGCCGCCCCCCTCATTCCCCTTTTTTTCCCCAAACCCTCTCTCTCTCCCTCTCATTTTCTCTCATTTTCTCTCCCCCACCCTAAGCCGCCGCCGCCCCTACCCGCCCCCTGCCCTAGCGCCGTCGCCCTCGCTGCCGGCCGCCCCTCGCCGTCGACCGCCCCCCGCCGGTGAGCCCCCCCCCCCTCCTCCCTCTCTCCCTCCTCCCTCCCTCTCCCCTCTCCCCTCCTCCCTCCCCTTGGCAGCCCAGCCGCCCGGCCGCGCCGTGGCCGCCGGCCGCCCCTGGCCGCGCGCCCCAGCCCCCGCTGGCCGCCCCCAGCCGGCCGCTGCCGCGCCCTGGCCGGTCCCGGCCGCCCCCAGCCCGCCCTCGGCCGCCCGCCCTGGCCGCGCCCCCTCCGTAGGGCCGGTTCAACCGCCCCTAGGGCCGGTTCAACCCCCCCCCCCCCTCTGTTTTTTTTATTTTTTTATTTTTTTTATTTACTTTCTGTGATCCTAGTTACTTTATTTTAGGTAGGTTAATCATTGTTCATGTTATTGAAAATAGGAAGTTTAATTTAAAATTCTGTTACGCTAATTGATTCATGTGATTAACTGTTTATCCCGTGCAATGTTAATCAACTTAAAATGATTAGGTTCCCACTAGTGCATATAACAGAATTCTTTTGTTAGGAACCTATTGAAACTAGAGTGCATAATTTAACTAATCATTAGTGCATAAACTTTAACCCCCCTGCGAGACCCTTTTCCCGTTTCTTTCTAACCATAACAAATGCGATATCGAATGTCATACTTGATGCATATTCACTTTATTTGTCATCTTGTATGGTGTACTGTTCTTTTGTATTAAATATGTGGATGGATGTATGTATGTTTGCAATCGCATAGAGAACGATCCGGTCGAAGAGCCCGAGGAATTCGCAGGAGAAGCCCCTGAGCAGCAGTCGTTTGGTGGAGGCAAGTGTCCTTTGACCTATCTCTGTCCTAATCATTCTTTAATTCACCTCCCGCTTACACATTTATGCCTAAGGATTGACTAGCTTTTGTTATCCATGTCCTTGTTTACCTATCTGGGTTGGATTATTACTGCTTAGTTTGATGCTATTGCTCAACTTTAATCAATGAACATGATGAGATTATCTATGATACGCTGTTTTCCCTTCTCTTATGATGATGTTGTACTTGTGGCTTTAAGGGGGCTCGAGCGGTTTCTCGAGTGCCTCTCCGTAAGGACCTGTTCTATGGATGACCGCCCGGGAAACAGTGCAACCATGAGGGTGGAATGGGGTGCCCTTAGCTGAATAATTAGAGGATCCGGGGTGTAGTTCGCTTCGCCGTCGTGCCGTCAATGGGGCTCGGTGTATGCGGCTCGCTCTGCCAAGGTTGATTTGTCCCTTGGGGAGGAGTGCGGTACATTTAGGAAACCTAACGGGCGGCTACAGCCCCGGGGAATCTTTGTAAAGGCTACGTAGTGAAACCCTGCCTATTCACCTTGGTAGTGTTTAAGGGTTTGATCGGCCCGAGGCAAGAGGGAATCACGGCTTGTGGGTAAAGTGCACAACCTCTGCAGAGTGTTTGAAAACTGATATATCAGCCGTGCTCGCGGTTATGAGCGGCCAAGGGAGCTCCAGTGATTAGTGGTACTTGATCAGAGATACTTTGGTACAGGTGGCAATGAGATTGATGGTTTTGGTTATGACTATGGTACTGGTAAGTGGTATTCTTTCCGTTTGGAAAGGGTACATCGGGTTAATAACTTGGGTTAATGCTAAAACTTGGCTTTCTACTAGTAAGTAATAATCTGACCAACTAAAAGCAACTGCTTGACTTATCCCCACATAAAGCTAGTCCACTACAGCCAAACAGGATACTTGCTGAGTATGTTGATGTGTACTCACCCTTGCTCTACACACCAAACCCCCCCCCCCCCAGGTTGTCAGCATTGCAACCACTGCTCAGGCGAAGATGAAGCTGTGGAAGGAGACTTTCAGGAGTTCCAAGATTACGACGAGTTCTAGGTGTGGGTTAGCGGCAACCCCCCAGTCGGCTGCCTGTGAAGGCCGCGTTATCTACGTTTTTTTCCGCACTTTGATTTATTGTAAGAACTATATGGACGTCTCAGACGTATGATGTAATCGACTATTTCCCTTCTTAATACTATTTTGAGCACTGTGTGATGATGTCCATGTTATGTAACTGCTGTGTACGTGAATAACTGATCCTGGCACGTACATGGTTCGCATTCGGTTTGCCTTCTGAAACCGGGTGTGACATAAGTGGTATCAGAGCCGTGCTGACTGTAGGACCGCTAACCTAGAGTAGAATGGTCGTTCTAAGGACTATAGACCTCTGTCTCTGCCTTGACTTTGATATCCCTTCAAAAGTTGGTCATACCGACCAAACCTATGTTTTACTATATATTATACCTTGCTAAAAAATTGTGTTTCATTCTGATCCTTCATTTACTTATTACTTGCTGGTCATATTAATTCTGTTCTCACCCTTCTGCTTGCGATGTCTTTTGTAGATGGCTCGACTTAGACACACTGCACGAAAGTCAGTCATCCCCTTCTTACCCTCCCGCCTTGCTGAGCGTCCGCTTCGCCGTCCCGTGGCTGGACAGTCCAGCCACTTGGAGAGACTACACCACCGCCTGCGTGAGGAGCAGGAACGTCGACGACAGGAGCAGCAGGGCTCTTCCTTCTCGCTCCACCAGGAGATAGAGTCTGTGAGGAGCTGCTCCCCTGTGCTTCCTCTGGAGCCGCCCCCTGCATCACCACTGGGCGCCCCAGCTTCTGGAGTAGCTGCTGGAGGAGACCCAGACGACGGAGATGGCGACGACAGCTCGAGCCACGACACCGACTTCTCTGCTAACCCTGAGCCGGAAGGATGGGTTGCTCGACCCATCACTCGCGACGCTGCTCGCGGGTGTCACTTCCACGATGCGCTCGACACCCTGCTACGTCGGGCATTTGACCGGCATACTTGGTCCGTCGAGTATCGCTGTGTGGTCTACCAGCATAGTCGCGGGGTCTACCCGGACCGCTGGGAGGCGACTTGCTTGGTGCGCTGCCCGGAGGACAGTCTCCAGGGTGCAGAGGCCTGTTCAGAGCACTATTCTATCTCTGAGCGGGACTCAGCTGAGGCAGCCATGCAAGATGCTGCACGGCGTGCGCTTTCGCACTACTGCTCGGTTTTCGGTGGGGCAGCTGACGGTCTTGACCTGAAGTATTACCCCCGCCGTCCATCTGGCAGCACAGGAGGCGTGATTGTCTCACCCGTCGGTGAGGGCAATCCTAGGTTGAGCAGCACAGTCAACCTAGCCGCCGTGCTAAAACACGGAGCTGGACCATGCATTAGACGAGCTGAGTAGGGCTCGTGCTGAGATCGCCCTGCTGCGGGCTGAGCGCGCGGAACGTCGTTATTTGGATGGTGGTTCCCCCGCTCCCGTTGGGACTCAGCACCCGTACCGCTCACCTCAGCGTGGACACCAGTCTTATGGCAATTCCGCCTGCAAGACCAAGATAACTCTAGAACCATAGATCGTTAGAGTTGGATCTTGTAATTAATACGAAATATATATACGTAGAAGCTTCAGTCTTAGCGTTAATCTCGGTCTTAGTTAGTCTTAGTTAGACAGGGTAGTTTGCTATATCCTGTGCATTTATGTTTGTCATGATGAACTATGTTTGGTTTGGATCTTTGTAATGATTGTCACCAGAGTGTGGGTATCCCCTGCATTTTGGTTTACATATTATGTTAATAAAGTTAGTTACATAGTTGGGAAACCTTTTATTCCACTTTCCTCTTTATCTGAGAAGCTGTGTGGTCTGTGTTGGAGATCAGTGAAGATGCTCATCTGTTCAGTGCTGTTGAAGAATTCTATTCTCTTTCCTTATGCTGCAAGATTTGCCAGATCAGTTCTGATGTGTGGTTGCATTCTGCAGATGTCAGAGAACAGGCGCAGAGGAGGAAGGCGTGCTCAACAGGAGCGAGCCGCTCTGCAGGATGAGGTGCCCCAGCAGCAGCACCTGCCGCCCCCGCCCCCGATGTCGATCGAGCAGATGTTTCTGATGCAAACTCAGGCAGTTCAGGCCATCGGTCAGACTCTGGCCGCCATTCAGCAGCAGCAATAGCAACAGCAGCAAGCACCACCCCAGCCTCAGATGCCTCAGATGCCCAGAGACAAGCGTGCTGAATTCATGAGAGGTCATCCACCAACGTTTGCTCATTCTTCTGACCCTATGGATGCTGAAGATTGGCTGCGCACTATGGAGCGGGAGTTGCCTACCGCTCAGTGCGATGATAGGGAGAAGGTTCTGTATGGTCCCCGTCTATTGAGAGGAGCAGCCCAGTCATGGTGGGAGTCTTACCTCGCCACCCATGCCCATCCTGACGCCATCACTTCGGAAGAATTCAGAGGTAGCTTTCGTCAGTACCATGTCCCTGCAGGTCTGATGACAGTGAAGAAGGAGGAGTTCCTGGCCCTCAAGCAAGGGTCATCATCTGTCAGTGAGTATCGAGATAGGTTTCTGCAATTGTCTCGCTATGCTCCTGAAGATGTCAACACCGACGCCAAGCGACAATACCGTTTTCTGAGAGGCTTGGTTGACCCTCTGCAGTATCAGCTGATGAACCACACCTTCCCGACATTCCAGCACCTGATTGACAGAGCAATCATGACAGAGAGAAAGAGGAAGGAGATGGAAGATCGTAAGCGCAAGATCAGTGGACCCCAGCCTGGAAGCAGCAGTCGTCCTCGTTTCTCAGGCAATCAACCTCAGCAGTTTAGACAGAACCAGCGTCCACCTCAGCATCAGCAATTCCAAAGGCAGTATCCTCAGAATCAGTACCAGAACCGTCAGAGCAATCAGTCAGGAGGTCAGTTTCCGAGGCAGAATCAGCAGGCACCTCGTCTTCCTGCCCCAGCAAACCAGCAGAACAATCAGGCAGCACCAGCTCAGGTTGGAAACAGAGCATGTTTCCACTGTGGAGAGCAAGGCCACTGGGTGATGCAATGTCCGAAGAAGGCAGCCCAGCAGCAGTCAGGCCCCAATGCCCTAGCAAAGCAGAATGTGCCTCAGCCTGGAGCAGGCAATCGCCCTCAGCCGCGTTATAATCATGGAAGACTGAATCACTTGGAGGCTGAAGCAGTTCAGGAGACCCCCGGCATGATAGTAGGTATGTTCCCAGTCGACTCCCATATTGCAGAAGTGTTATTTGATACTGGAGCAACGCATTCTTTCATTACTGCATCATGGGTAGAAGCACATAATCTTCCAATTACTACCATGTCAACCCCCATTCAAATTGACTCAGCCGGTGGTAGAATTCGAGCCGATAGCATTTGTTTGAATATAAGTGTGGAAATAAGGGGGATAGCATTTCCCGCCAACCTTATAGTAATGGGTACTCAGGGAATAGATGTCATCCTAGGGATGAATTGGCTAGATAAGTATCAGACAGTTATCAGTTGTGATAAAAGGACCATCAAGTTGGTGTCCCCACTAGGAGAGGAAGTGGTGACCGAGTTAGTCCCGCCTGAGCCAAAGAAAGGAAGTTGTTATCAGATGGCTGTTGATAGCAGTGAAGCAGACCCGATCGAGAGTATCAAGGTTGTGTCCGAGTTCCCAGATGTGTTTCCGAAAGACTTACCGGGTATGCCACCAGAGCGGAAAGTTGAGTTTGCCATAGAGCTTCTTCCTGGAATCGCCCCTATCTTCAAGAGAGCTTACAGAATATCTGGACCAGAGTTGGTTGAGCTTAAGAAGCAGATTGATGAGTTGTCAGAGAAAGGTTACATTCGGCCAAGCACCTCGCCTTGGGCCGCCCCTGTCCTATTTGTGGAGAAGAAAGATGGCACCAAGAGGATGTGTATTGATTACCGAGCTTTGAATGAGGTCACGATCAAGAACAAGTATCCTTTGCCCAGGATTGAAGATCTGTTCGACCAGTTGAGACGAGCCAGTGTGTTCTCCAAGATTGATCTGAGGTCAGGTTATCATCAGCTCAGGATCCGACCTTCGGACATTCCGAAGACGGCATTCATTACCAAGTATGGTTTGTATGAGTTCACAGTGATGTCTTTTGGTTTGACCAATGCACCAGCGTTCTTCATGAATCTGATGAACAGTGTATTCATGGATTATCTTGATAAGTTTGTGGTGGTATTCATTGATGACATTCTAATTTATTCTCAAAGCGAAGAAGAGCATGCAGATCATTTGAGGATGGTGTTGCAGAGATTGCGAGAGCACCAGTTGTATGCAAAGTTGAGCAAGTGTGAGTTCTGGATCAGTGAAGTCCTGTTCTTGGGTCACATAATCAACAAAAAAGGATTGACTGTGGATCCGAAGAAAGTGGCAGACATTCTGAACTGGAAAGCGCCAATGGATGCTCGAGGAATCAAGAGTTTCATTGGAATGGCCGGATATTATCAGCGATTCATTGAAGGGTTTTCGAAGATTGCAAAACCAATGACAGCGTTGCTAGGCAACAAAGTTGAGTTCAAGTGGACCCAGAAATGTCAAGAGGCCTTTGAAGCGCTGAAAGAGAAGTTGACTACAGCGCCTGTCCTAGTCTTGCCCGATGTGCACAAGCCCTTCTCGATGTATTGCGATGCTTGTTACACAGGTTTGGGATGTGTGTTGATGCAAGAGGGAAGAGTTGTGGCTTACTCGTCCCGACAGCTGAAGGTTCATGAGAAGAACTACCCAATCCATGATCTAGAGTTGGCAGCAGTGGTTCACGCGCTGAAGTCATGGAGGCACTATCTGTATGGACAGAAATGCAATGTTTACACAGACCACAAGAGTCTGAAGTACATATTCACTCAGTCAGAGTTGAACATGAGGCAACGAAGATGGTTAGAGTTGATCAAAGACTATGAGTTGGAGATTCATTACCATCCAGGCAAAGCAAACATAGTGGCAGATGCTTTGAGCAGAAAGAGTCAAGTCAATCTGATGGTCGCTCGTCCGATGCCTTATGAGTTGGCCAAGGAGTTTGACAGGTTGAGTCTCGGATTTCTGAATAATTCGCGAGGAGTCATAGTTGAGTTGGAACCTACCTTGGAGCGCGAAATCAAAGAAGCGCAGACGAATGATGAGAAAATCAGTGAGATTCGGCGATTGATTCTAGAAGGCAAAGGCAAAGATTTTCGAGAAGATGCAGAAGGCGTGATATGGTTCAAAGACCGCTTGTGTGTTCCCAATGTCCAGTCTATTCGGGAGTTGATTCTTAAGGAAGCTCATGAGACAGCCTATTCGATTCACCCTGGTAGTGAGAAGATGTATCAGGATCTGAAGAGGAAATTCTGGTGGTATGGAATGAAGAGGGAAATCGCAGAGCATGTGGCTATGTGCGATAGTTGCCGAAGAATTAAGGCAGAGCACCAGAGACCTGCTGGATTGTTGCAACCGTTGCAGATCCCTCAGTGGAAATGGGATGAAATTGGTATGGATTTCATAGTCGGATTGCCTCGCACTCGAGCCGGCTACGATTCCATTTGGGTAGTAGTGGACCGTTTGACCAAGTCAGCCCACTTCATACCTGTCAAGACCAACTACAACAGTGCAGTATTGGCAGAGTTGTATATGTCTCGGATCGTTTGTCTTCATGGTGTGCCAAAGAAGATAGTGTCAGACAGAGGAACGCAGTTCACCTCTCATTTCTGGCAGCAGTTGCATGAAGCCTTGGGCACACATCTGAATTTCAGTTCAGCTTATCACCCGCAGACAGATGGCCAGACTGAAAGGACCAATCAAATTCTCGAAGATATGTTGAGAGCCTGTGCGTTGCAAGATCAGTCTGGATGGGACAAGCGATTGCCTTATGCAGAGTTTTCCTATAACAACAGTTACCAGGCCAGTTTGAAGATGTCACCGTTTCAGGCGCTTTATGGAAGGAGTTGTAGAACTCCGTTGCAATGGGATCAGCCTGGAGAAAAGCAAGTGTTTGGGCCAGACATTTTGCTTGAAGCCGAAGAAAACATCAAGATGGTCCGAGGGAATCTGAAGATAGCGCAATCGAGGCAGCGAAGCTATGCAGACACAAGAAGAAGAGAGCTGAGTTTTGAAGTCGGAGACTTTGTCTATCTGAAAGTGTCACCGATCAGAGGAGTCAGAAGATTCGGAGTGAAAGGCAAGCTAGCACCCCGCTACATTGGTCCGTACCAGATCCTCTCAAAGCGTGGAGAAGTGGCTTATCAGCTCAGCCTGCCAGAGAATTTGTCTGCTGTGCATAATGTCTTTCATGTGTCTCAGTTGAAGAAGTGCTTGCGTGTGCCAGAAGAGCAGTTGCCAGTGGAAGGTCTGGAAGTCCAGGAGGACTTGACCTACGTTGAGAAGCCAGCTCAGATCCTTGAGATTGCAGATAGAGTCACCCGGAGGAAGACCATCAGAATGTGCAAAGTCAGATGGAATCACCACTCTGAGGAAGAAGCAACCTGGGAGCGTGAAGATGATCTGATGGCCAAGTACCCAGAGCTCTTTGCTAGCCAGCCCTGAATCTCGAGGGCGAGATTCTTTTAAGGGGGATAGGTTTGTAACGCCCCGAATTTTGCAGTTGAATTTTTTTCTTTTCTTTACTCGCCAAAATTCGGGGGTTACCTTTTCTTTTTCTTTTTCCCTTCGCTAAACCTTGACCTTTTCCAAAGTTCTAGCGGGATTCGGTTTGGAATTCCCGTGTAAGAAAAACCCTAAATACTTTACGTTGTTTGATGCACCATGTCGAACCTTGCATTTCTTTTGATTGCTTTGAAAGTGCAAATGCATTCATGTAGAAAGATCGGATTTCGAAAATGAGGAGAAGATCTTTTCTTTCTTTTTTTCTCTCTCTTTCTCTCTCCTCTTTTTCTCTCTCTCTCCCGCGCCGTGGGCCGACCCCGGTCGGCCCAGCCGCCCCTGGCGCCCCCTCTTGGGCCCAAAAAGGCCCAGCCGCCCCCCCTCATTCCCCTTTTTTTCCCCAAACCCTCTCCCTCTCCCTCTCATTTTCTCTCATTTTCTCTCCCCCACCCTAAGCCGCCGCCGCCCCTACCCGCCCCCTGCCCTAGCGCCGTCGCCCTCGCTGCCGGCCGCCCCTCGCCGTCGACCGCCCCCGCCGGTGAGCCCCCCCTCCTCCCTCTCTCCCTCCTCCCTCCCTCTCCCTTCTCCCCTCCTCCCTCCCCTTGGCAGCCCAGCCGCCCGGCCGCGCCGTGGCCGCCGGCCGCCCCTGGCCGCGCGCCCCAGCCCCCGCTGGCCGCCCCCAGCCGGTCGCTGGCCGCCCTGGCCGCGCCCCAGCCGGCCGCTGCCCGCGCCCTGGCCGGTCCCGGCCGCCCCCAGCCCGCCCTCGGCCGCCCGCCCTGGCCGCGCCCCCTGCGTAGGGCCGGTTCAACCGCCCCTAGGGCCGGTTCAACCGCCCCCCTCTGTTTTTTTTATTTTTTTATTTTTTATTTTATTTACTTTCTGTGATCCTAGTTACTTTATTTTAGGTAGGTTAATCATTGTTCATGTTATTGAAATAGGAAGTTTAATTTAAAATTCCGTTACGCTAATTGATTCATGTGATTAACTGTTTATCCCGTGCAATGTTAATCAACTTAAAATGATTAGGTTCCCACTAGTGCATATAACAGAATTCTTTTGTTAGGAACCTATTGAAACTAGAGTGCATAATTTAACTAATCATTAGTGCATAAACTTTAACCCCCCTGCGAGACCCTTTTCCCGTTTCTTTCTAACCATAACAAATGCGATATCGAATGTCATACTTGATGCATATTCACTTTATTTGTCATCTTGTATGGTGTACTGTTCTTTTGTATTAAATATGTGGATGGATGTATGTATGTTTGCAATCGCATAGAGAACGATCCGGTCGAAGAGCCCGAGGAATTCGCAGGAGAAGCCCCTGAGCAGCAGTCGTTTGGTGGAGGCAAGTGTCCTTTGACCTATCTCTGTCCTAATCATTCTTTAATTCACCTCCTGCTTACACATTTATGCCTAAGGATTGACTAGCTTTTGTTATCCATGTCCTTGTTTACCTATCTGGGTTGGATTATTACTGCTTAGTTTGATGCTATTGCTCAACTTTAATCAATGAACATGATGAGATTATCTATGATACGCTGTTTTCCCTTCTCTTATGATGATGTTGTACTTGTGGCTTTAAGGGGGCTCGAGCGGTTTCTCGAGTGCCTCTCCGTAAGGACCTGTTCTATGGATGACCGCCCTGGAAAACAGTGCAACCATGAGGGTGGAATGGGGTGCACTTAGCTGAATAATTAGAGGATCCGGGGTGTAGTTCGCTTCGCCGTCGTGCCGTCAATGGGGCTCGGTGTATGCGGCTCGCTCTGCCAAGGTTGATTTGTCCCTTGGGGAGGAGTGCGGTACATTTAGGAAACCTAACGGGCGGCTACAGCCCCGGGGAATCTTTGTAAAGGCTACGTAGTGAAACCCTGCCTATTCACCTTGGTAGTGTTTAAGGGTTTGATCGGCCCGAGGCAAGAGGGAATCAAGGCTTGTGGGTAAAGTGCACAACCTCTGCAGAGTGTTTGAAAACTGATATATCAGTCGTGCTCGCGGTTATGAGCGGCCAAGGGAGCTCCAGTGATTAGTGGTACTTGATCAGAGATACTTTGGTACAGGTGGCAATGAGATTGATGGTTTTGGTTATGACTATGGTGCTGGTAAGTGGTATTCTTTCCGTTTGGAAAGGGTACATCGGGTTAATAACTTGGGTTAATGCTAAAACTTGGCTTTCTACTAGTAAGTAATAATCTGACCAACTAAAAGCAACTGCTTGACTTATCCCCACATAAAGCTAGTCCACTACAGCCAAACAGGATACTTGCTGAGTATGTTGATGTGTACTCACCCTTGCTCTACACACCAAACCCCCCCCAGGTTGTCAACATTGCAACCACTGCTCAGGCGAAGATGAAGCTGTGGAAGGAGACTTTCAGGAGTTCCAAGATTACGACGAGTTCTAGGTGTGGGTTAGCGGCAACCCCCCAGTCGGCTGCCTGTGAAGGCCGCGTTATCTACGTTTCTTTTCCGCACTTTGATTTATTGTAAGAACTATATGGACGTCTCAGACGTATGATGTAATCGACTATTTCCCTTCTTAATACTATTTTGAGCACTGTGTGATGATGTCCATGTTATGTAACTGCTGTGTACGTGAATAACTGATCCTGGCACGTACATGGTTCGCATTCGGTTTGCCTTCTGAAACCGGGTGTGACACGCATGCAGTCTATGACAGCTGGGGCCCGCGAGCAGCCGCGAGCGCATGCAGTCAGCTGCGGAGAGGAGAGAGAAACCGTGGAAAAGGGGAGTGCAGGTACAGGACGTGCGTTTTAGGGAGACGGATGCGGAGACTGCTGGACTGATGAATAGTGTGCTCCGCTGTGTAAAAAAGGGATACGGAGCCGCATGCGGAGTGCTGCTGGAGTTGGTCTAAGATGAGCCGAAGCCGGTGAAGGGAGAGAGAGGAAAAAAGAAATCTATCAATAATATATATACTGCTACATAGTCAGGGCCGTCCCTGTGGGGGGTGCAAGGGTGCGGCCGCACCGGGCCCCCAAAAATAGAGGGCCCCCTAGCCACTGTACGGTAGCATTTTTTCCTATTAAACCTATCTATTATAGACACAAATACGTAAAGAACGATGCGTTATTGAGTTATCGACTAGTCTTGTTTATATTCTTAAACTGTCTCAATTACTTATCGAATACTCCATCCGTTTCAAAATAGTATTTGTTTTAGTTCTTGATTTTTATGTTTATATTGATGATGATGATGAATCCACTAAAGAAGCAAAACAAATTCTATTTTGATATAGGGAGACTAGGAGAGTATTATAAACTATACATATGATGGTTGCTTTGGCAGAGAGAAGCTTTTTAAAATTAAAATATTTTTGTAAACTATTTTTTATCAACAATAACTCAAGAGATGTTAAATGGCTTGGTGATTTTATATATCGAAAAAAAGTTGTTGGATGAGATTGATCTCAATGATATAAGAGATGACTTTGTATCACAAAATGTTAAAATATGTTTTTAATAATAATATCAGATAACAAATGTTTTTTTGCTATATTTTACCTTTGTTATCTTGTAAACTTCAAAATAGTGCATAATAATTTTTATATGTCAAATATTTGATAATATATGTATATATATATATATATATATATATATATATATATATATTTGTGTGTAGATGGGCCTCAATATCGGATTTCGCACTGGGCCCCTGAAAAGTCAGGAACGGCCCTGTACATAGTACTGTATGTTAATAGTAGCAATGTCGAGAAGCTGGAGCCATAAAAAAGGTAAAGCCCGAGCAAAACCGGCTCCTGGAATTCACAAGAATCTTTCAGATTAAACAAATCTCTATGACCAACGCACTTGATCGTTAGTGTTTCAAATTTTATCATTAATAAATCCTGTCAGATTATATCCGATTCCTCTGTCCACTACATAGCTAGGCCTGTCCGACTGTCGAGTCGATCGAAACTCTCTCTGGTCTGCCTTCGTACCTCTCTAGTCATCAGTCAAACACTCAAACGGGACCCGTGCCCGACGACCGTGGAGCCCACCACCCGAACTCACCCCACGCAGGGGCGGTGTGCCAGTGGACCATTGGGCTCCAAGCCTCCAAGAACAGCGCGACGTGGGGGTGCCCTCCGGGCTCCGGCCCCTACAGCGCCTGCTACGCGTCCCCGGAAACCCACCCCCCTCGCCTCGTCCTTACCGTTATACCCCGAGTCCCCGACACAGGTCTCGCTCGCTGGTCGCCTCCCTCGTCCCTCGCATCTTCTCCCTCTTTCTCTCTCCAGCCCAGTAGCCTGTAGCCCCCCCCCCCTCCTCTCTCTCTCTCTTCCTCCCCCACTCGCACAGTGCCCAATGCCGCACAAACCCTAGTGCCCCCACTCCCAATCTCGCGCGGCGGCCATGGGAAACTGCTGCCGCTCGCCGGCCGCCGCGGCGCGGGAAGACGTCAAGTCGTCGCACTTCCCGGCCTCCGCCGGCGGGAAGAAGAAGCCCCACCAGCAGGCGCGGAACGGCGGCCCCGGCTCCGGGGAGAAGAAGCGTCTGTCGGTGCTCGGGGAGGAGGGGTGCGACGTGGGCGCCGGCGGGATCGAGGAGAAGTACGCGCTGGACCGGGAGCTGGGGCGCGGCGAGTTCGGGGTGACGTACCTGTGCATGGACCGGGGCACGCGGGAGCTGCTGGCCTGCAAGTCCATCTCCAAGCGGAAGCTGCGGACCCCCGTCGACGTGGAGGACGTGCGCCGGGAGGTGGCCATCATGCGGCACCTGCCCAGGAGCCCCAGCATCGTGTCCCTGCGGGAGGCGTGCGAGGACGACGGCGCCGTGCACCTCGTCATGGAGCTCTGCGAGGGCGGGGAGCTCTTCGACCGCATCGTCGCCAGGGGCCACTACACGGAGCGCGCGGCGGCCGCGGTCACGCGCACCATCGTCGAGGTCGTCCAGCTCTGCCACCGCCACGGCGTCATGCACCGGGACCTCAAGCCCGAGAACTTCCTCTTCGCCAACAAGAAGGAGAACTCGCCGCTCAAGGCCATCGACTTTGGTCTCTCCATCTTCTTCAAGCCCGGTAAGAGCTCCCCGGCCACCGAGATCCGTCCCTGATTTGGGCGGACCGCTGGCTGCAATTTTGGACTTTTTCGTCGATTCAGGCTGGATCCGTGGGGTGGGTTGGTAGCCGTTCTAGTTCTAGTTGGGGTGGATTATCTGTAGCGGTCGTTTCTGTAGCCACTTGCTTTTCTCATGCTTACGCAATCTAAGGCACAATTGGCCTTCATTCTTCTGCAACGTTAGCATTTCTTTGGATTCGCCTTTTCGAACAAGCTGTGGTACTGGACATGACAGCACTTATCAGCCCAAGGTAACTTCTTGCTGTTGCCTCCGATGGCATTCTTGCTAGCTTTGTTGGAGACTGTGTGGTGAGCTCAGAGATTCGAATCTAGGAGCTAGGTTGACTTGTTGCCTCGCTGCCTGCCTGCCTGCTATTTTTGGAATCTGGAAACAATTAAGCACCGTCGCTTATCTGTTTCCCAGCATAGTGACTTGTCTATAGCGACGTATACTTATTCAGGTGTTTTGGGAAAACTCAGATTATGTACAACAATATTTTGAAATACACATTTTCATATATGAGTATGTTTCAAGCAACTTCCGTTAAGACTTAGCTGTCTTAGCAGCACTCACAGGTAACTGCTTGTCTCGTTATCACCTAAACAAATGATCACTTGCTTCGGCTGCAATGCAACTATTTTTGCAATTGCTGTAAATTGTCATCTGAGAAGGGCAGGCATAGTGGTTCGAAGCAGCCTCTCGGTATTTACGGGGCAAAGGCTTGCCTCGGTTCCCTTCTTCAGACCCCACTCATGTGGCCGTCTTCCCACTTTATTTATTTGAAACTCATAAAAGCATTGTTTTCTTTTCTAGGTGAAAAGTTTTCGGAAATTGTGGGAAGTCCATACTACATGGCTCCTGAAGTCTTGAAGAGGAACTATGGACCTGAAATAGACATATGGAGCGCTGGTGTTATCTTGTATATTTTGTTATGTGGTGTTCCTCCGTTTTGGGCTGGTAAAGGATTTTATTTGTGAGAACAACTTGTCCTCTAGCATTACTTTTGTGCAAATGAGCTTACCAAGTAATAATTGCAGAGACTGAACAAGGAGTTGCACAAGCTATTCTTCGGGGAAATATAGATTTTAAGCGAGAACCCTGGCCCAATGTTTCTGACAATGCTAAAGATCTTGTTCGGCAGATGCTTCAACCTGATCCAAAACTCAGGCTAACAGCAAAGCAAGTTCTTGGTAGGTTGTATCTGTATATCGAACTTATTAACACATAGTGCTTCATTGTATTGAATGGTACATTGTATCAGATCTGTTCAGTTTAAGGGATCAACACCAGTGTTACCCAGACACCCGTGTTTTTTTTTGCCTAGCCAGATACCCAAAACCTATTTGGATAATTGTATTCCAAGTGCCATTTGGACGGTTCCTAAAAAATCTGCCAAATTGGACCCCCACACCTGAATTAGACACTGATACCACACAGGTGTCCATGTAACATGGATCAAAGATAGTTTCAGAAGTGTAGTTGGTGCCACTTCTGCAGGATCTACTCTGTATATATCCTTGTTCAAGAAGTTGGTGCAACTATAGTATGTGCCACTTCTACAGGAATAACAGGATCAAATATGACTAGGTACAGTTACGTAATGCTATGATGTAAAAGCGATTAGTGGCAAAAAAAATTGATGCATCAAAGTTGAAGTAAAAAGTGGAAGTAAATGCTTTTCAGTAGCTCTTCTGGACAGTCTTTAGAGTTAGACGTGTTTTCTTATTGCACTTCATGGTAACTTCCAGGTGTCCCAGTTACTTGTAGATTTATTCATTCTCAAAAGGAAAAGCTGGTAAAAGAAGTTTGTTTATCTAAAAACAAGATGATTGATATTGTTTTAGCAATTGGAGAATACCATTTTCTGCACTATTATACATATCAATCACTTGAGTGAATAAGATAGCACCAAGTTTGTTCATTTTTTTGCTATTTTATGCTTCAAATATTTGAGCTGCATGTTTTTAATTTTTTTTTAGATTTTGGATGGTAACCAAGAGCTATTTAAGTTTTCATGATGTATAGTTGTATACATGTTCAAAGTCCATATGGAATTACCTGGCATCCCATTTAGGGCTCATGCCTCTTTTTTGTTTCTGTTATCACAGAGCATCCCTGGCTTCAAAATGCTAAGAAAGCTCCAAATGTTCCTCTTGGAGACATTGTAAAGTCAAGGCTGAAACAGTTTTCAAGGATGAACAGATTCAAAAGAAAAGCTCTAAGGGTTCGAAACCTTTCTTTATCACGGAACTGATCTAGTGTGTTTTAGTGCACCCTTTTTCTAGATACCATCATGGAGACAGTTTGCTTTACTGACAAAGTGGTTCTTGACTAGGTTATTGCTGATCACTTGTCAGCTGAAGAGGTTGAGGACATAAAGGATATGTTCAAGGTGATGGATACTGATAATGATGGCATAGTTTCTTATGAAGAGTTAAAGAGTGGGATTGCAAAATTTGGTTCTCATCTTGCAGAATCAGAAGTGCAAATGCTTATTGAAGCTGTAAGTATGTTTTGTTTAATTAATTGAGTCACTATTGCCAGTTGTAATTGATCTGAATCACATGATTTATGCTACCATTGATGTTTGTACTCCCTCCGTACCAAATTTGTAGTCGTTTTAGGTCTTTATTTTTATGTCTATATTCAAATGAATGACAATGAATCTAGACACATACAAAACACATACATCAGTTATTGAATGCATTTTTAAAAATGCTAAAACGACTTCTATTTTGGAAGTTGGAACAGAGGGAGTATGTTGGATTGTTGGTTTTCGATGGAACCCAGCAATTTAGTTATAGTTGCACCAGGTGGTGCTTGGTGGTCCTGAAGAATTTGGAGGTTGTCATTGTGGCATCATACACATAATGAAACATTCACTCCCATTTCCCTGAAGGACTTGTGTTTTTTACTCAATTTAGATTTCTTGAAAGCTGATAATATAGGGCCTCATACGTGACATGCCATTGAACTATTTATTTGTTTAGAATTTAGTTACGCTTTTAATTTTTCCTCGATTGCTTAGATTCAGATAAGGTCATTTTTTGCTATGTCAGTGACTTCCGACTTGGTGTCAATTTGAGAACTAGGTGACATGATTGGCTTCATCTATTATTAACAAGAAGCAGGTGCTGATTGCATAGCATATCTTTGTCTTTGTAATAATAGGTGGATACAAATGGTAGAGGAGCACTAGATTATGGTGAATTTTTGGCCGTCTCACTTCATTTACAAAGGATGGCAAACGATGAGCACCTTCGGCGGGCCTTCCTATTTTTCGACAAGGATGGCAATGGTTTCATTGAGCCTGAGGAGCTTCAGGAAGCCCTGATGGAGGACGGGGGAGCTGATACCATGGACGTGGTCAATGACATATTGCAAGAAGTTGACACAGATAAGGTTAACGGTTCACCTAAGGCCCCTGAGATAGCTCTGCTGCCTTCAAATCTCATTAATTATTTCAAGTCGCAATAACCTTTGTTGTTTCTGCAGGATGGTAAAATTAGCTACGAAGAATTTGTAGCGATGATGAAGACTGGAACAGATTGGAGGAAGGCGTCGCGGCATTATTCAAGAGGGCGCTTCAATAGCCTTAGCATAAAGCTTATAAAAGATGGGTCTGTAAAACTGGGTAGCGAGTGAGGTTGTAGCTTGCTGCCGATGCTCTTCTCCACGCATTGTAGTCTGCCTCTCGGGCCCGCTAAGCAGAAACCCCCTTCCGTTTGCTAATGATTATTTTGTCTGGGATTTAGGTAGTTGGAGCCTCCCTGATTGGTTTACTCGTGTAATTAGTAGCCCTTTTCAGTATCGCTGAGGAGCATCTGCTGTAGGATGCACGCCTGCCTCCGTCTGTCTGCTCATCTCCTCCGGTGTACCCGTCGCTCAAATGGAAGTGTTGTAAAATGTTTTGGTGTTGACCTCAAATGCAATTTGCTGGTTTCGTGTACTGACACCCAAGATTCATTTGCGCCTATAAGGCTAACTGTGAAAATTTACGTCATTTGATGAGGAAATGATGAAGCGCTAGCTGATTTGTCTTGTATTCTGTTTATGCGGTGTAAAGCTAGTTTGAGTTGTGGGTTCCTTTTCAGCAGTAAGCTTGACTTAGGCTATCCAATCTCCTATCGTATCCTCTATTTTAAACTTCAATATATAAACGGTGTTCAAACAGTATCTACAGTTCCGCGTCTCCTATTTTACGCGAACCACTGGAGAAAATCTTATGGGATACGATTGGCGAAGCTGTCTGCTGAAAGCTTAAATTGAAACTGGAGTCCTCTAATTTTTAAGAGATTTCTATTTTTAAATAAAATTAGTTCATTTTTTCTTTAAAAAATAGAGTTGTCAAACTAGTGCTTAACGAGTTGTTCTCCGATAGAAAAAAAAACTAAACATGACAAGTAATAGTATAGGCCTAGTAAAAATACTCCTACAGACATGGACCAAGTGTCACACCCGGTTTTGGAAGGCAAACCGAATGCGAACTATGTACGTGCCAGGATCAGAACTCACGTACACAACGATTACATAAATGAACATCATCACACAATGCTCGAATAATAACATAAAAGAGTACTTATTACATCATAGAGTCATAGACATCCACATAGTCATTGTCTTAACAGTTAAATCAAAGTACTAGCGAAACGCAGTAAAGATAAGGCCTTCACAGGCAGCTGACTGGGGGTTGCCGCCAACCCACACCTAGAATTCGTCGTAGTCTTGGAACTCCTGGAAGTCTCCTTCCACGGCTTCACCTTCTCCTGAGCAGTGGTTACAATGCGGACAACCTGGTGTTTTGTGGTAAAGCAAGGATGAGTACACATCAACGTACTCAGCAAATGTCCCGTTTGGCTGAAGTGGACTAGCTTTATGTGGGGTTAGGCTCAAGCAGTTGCTTTTAGTTGGTCAGGTATTTATCATTAGTAGAAGCCAGATTTTAGCATTGACCAACCCGTAAACCATTTCCTCATCGAGGAAACAACATCATCATAGTCGAACCAAAACCATAACATAATCCTTGTATCTCGAACCATCTGTATCACTAATCAAAGAGGATCCCAAGGCTGCTCTTAACCGTGAGCACGGCTGATATATCAGTTTTCACTACCCTCTGCAGAGGTTGCACACTTTACCCATGAGCCATGATTCCCTTTCTACCCGGGGAGAGCTAATCCCCATTGACCACTACCTAGGTGGTCCGGCAGGGCATCACTACGTAGCTTTTACAGAGATTCCCTAGAGATCATAGCTGCCCGTTAGGTTTCTCCAGTTTGATAAACACAGTACCCCTCCCCGCAGGAGAGTGACTAACAAAGAGCAAAACGAAAGAACCTCGGCACTCAGCCTCGGCAGAGCAAGCACTGTGCCTGGACCCCATTGACGGCACGACGGCTAAGCAACTACACCTCTAGTTCACCTAATTAATCAGCTAAGGGCATCCCATTTCACCCTCATGGTTGTACTGTTATCCCGGGTGGTCTCTCAACGAACAAGTCCTTACAGAGAGGTACTCAGGAAACAACCTGAGCCCCCTAGAGTATCACAAGATCATCAACATCATCAGGATAACAGTATCATAAATAGTCACATCATGTTCATTGATTAAGTTAAGGCAGTAGCAGAGTGCTAACCATAACAACCCAGTAGGTCATCAAGGACAAAGTAAAGTGTAAAGCTAGTCAATCCTTAGGTTTCAAGTAAGTAATGCGGGGTAGTAAGTTATAAATGAATAGGACATAATGGGACAGAGGACACTTGCCTTCACCAAGCTGCTGATCAGGGATTTCCTCTGCAACCTCCTCGGGAAACACAGACTGCTCGTTGTCTACATAAAGTAATCATTCACACTATGCACTTGGGAAGATAACAAACAAAAGCAACATACAAACATATGCAGCAAAGAGATCACAAGTTCATAGCAGAAAAGGGATAGGCACTCTGGTGTTCCCTAGGTCTGGGGTAGAGGACTATACAAAGTGATTCACTATCCACTAATCAGGTTTAAGTCAGTGGTGGGATTAAATCATTACATGGTTTTAAGTTCCTAAACTTAGGTGTTTAAGTCCCTAATCTTAAGTACTCCAACTTTTATTAAAGTCTACCAATTTCTAATTATCTCAAATGGGGTTCCAATAACCTTAATCCTATCCTAATGATTAATTATTAATTGGTACATGGAAGCAGCAGGGAAACATTGTTTAAATAGATTGACAAAAACATCATGAGCATTTTGCAATTTGAAGCACTTAATTTGGAGTTCATATGACAAAGTTATGGATTTTACAAGTTTAGGGGTTAAAAATATACCCTAAATACCTATTTTGAATTAAATAAAAGGTCCAGGGACCTAACTGAGAGAAACCAGGGACGGCGGGTTCAATTTCCAGAAAACCGGGGGTCTCTTTAAGAAAACGCGCGCGCGAAGGGGTATCGGGCTACTACGGCCGTCAGATCTAAAGCGAACGGCCAGGATTAGATCCTGCGGGCGGGCGCGCGAGCGCGCGGCGGCCTGGGCGACTGACAGGCGGGACCGGGCGGGCAGCGGGGGGCGCGGGCAGGCTGACAGGCGGGGCCGGCGGGCAGAGCGAGCGCGCGGGCGGGCTAACAGGCGGGGCCCAACGGCAGGGGGACGGGGTGTGGGGGAAGCGGGCCTGGGCCGCTGGATCTCGGGCGGACGGCCAGGATTGGGCTTGGCCTAATTAAAGCGGGGCCGCCCGATCTGGGACGGACGGTGGGGATCGGGTGGCCGGCCTGGGCTTCTCCTACGGCTAGCTGGGGCGGCGGCGCTCGTCCCCGCGGCGGAGGACTCGCCGGAGACGAGGGGCGCGGGCGTTTGGCGGGTCTCTGGGGCGACCTGAGTGGCCGGGAAGGTTGGGGAGGGCACGGGGAGTCCTCTGGTGGGGTCTGGGTCGGGGCAGGGGCACCGGAGGGGGGCAGTTCACGGCGGAGCGGCTCGGCGGCGGGGTTACCCTACTCCGGCGAGGAATTAAACGCGGCAGAGAGCAAAACAAAGGTCGATAGGGGCGGGAGAGGTTCCTTACCTCAAGGCGGGCTCCGGGGACTCCTCGGCGGCGGCAATGGCGCGACGGTGGCCCGGGGCGACGGTGGCGGACCTCCGCGGCTGCACGGGGAACGGCGGGTGAGCGCGGGCAGAGAGAAATAGGGAGGGGGACAGGGAATTGGGGCGCGTCCCGGGTTGCGGACACCGGGGCGAAGCTCACCGTGGCAACGGACACGGCGGAGCTCCAATGGCGGCCGAGAAACGAGCTCGGGACGGCGGGGTTTACGGCGGCGGCGCTCTGCGTGCGCGCAGCGAGGGGGGAAGAGGGGTCTACTGGAGCGCAAATGGGGGAGGGGGAGAGGGCGAGTGGGGCTCGGGGCTCAAGTGGCCAGGGGCGGGTCAGTTGCGAGCTCCACGCGCGACGTGGGCGCGGAGAAGGCGGGCGCGCGCAGCTCGGCGGCGGTTACGTGGGGACGACGGGGCTGACAGCCCGGGCCCGCGAGCAGAGAGAGAGGGGAGAGCGGAGGTGGGCACGCGAGAGGCAGCTGCGCTGACGGGCGGGCCCGCCAGGGTAGAGAGAGCGGGGGGGGGGGGGGGGGAGAGCGCGCGCGCGGGATTGGGCCGGCTGGGCCGAAAGGCCGAGGGGGGCAGGGTGGCGGGCTTCTTTTCCTTTTCTTTTTATTCTGGAATTGTTTTCTCTTTTCTTTTTATTTTCTCTATTTGATTCAAATTCAAATAAGCCACAAATTCAAATTGGACTTTCCAAGAGTTATGCACCAAGCAAAAGTGAGATCTAGGGTTCAACATGATGCAACAATTCATACTCCCTTAGGGTTTAACTTATTAAACTATTATTACAAATAAAATAAGCACTTTTCTCCTATAGAAATAAGAAAGAAAAGAATGAGGAAGGATGAGAAAAGGGAAGTAACACCTGAATTTGTGAATATGAGCAAAGAAATTTTATACCCCCAAATTCAGAGTGTTACAAACCTATCCCCCTTAAAAGAATCTCGCCCCGAGATTCAAGGTTGGTCAGCAAAGAGTTCAGGGTATTTGGCCTTCAGATCATCTTCCCGTTCCCAGGTTGCTTCTTCCTCCGAGTGGTGACCCCATGTGAATCATCTAGGCCCCTCTAGTAATGTTTTGGTAATTAATGACAACTACTTGTGGACTAACGATTCTTGGAGAAATAAGAATGCAGGGTTGGACCACATAGAACAGGAAATGTTGAAGAGTCATACGCATTGGTTGTGGATCAGATGAAGGCAAAGGTATAATATAGGTTTTACTTTTGCCGGTCTTGAGGAGTTTAGAGAAGATACCTGACCGGATTAGTAGGCTAGATAGCCGTACTATTAAGAGGGGTCAATGACTTAGATCTGTGTAAAACTTAGTGCCTCATAGAGCATCAAGTAGTTGCATTTGCATGAGGACTAACAGCGCTTCTCATTTCGTGAGTTAAAAGTTCATTCAAGAGCATGTTTGAAATTTGAGAAGTCTTGGTCGCGCGGACTGTCCGGCCCTTGGGGGCGGACCGTCCGCGATCCTCCAGAGGGTCCGAAGTCTGACCATTTGTGTTGGCACTGTGTTCTATTGCACTGCGGACCGTCCGGGCCTTAGGGCCGGACCGTCCGCAGTCCTGACCAGAGAAAGGTAGCTTCGGGTCTGTCCCTGAATTATAGGCGGACGGTCCGCCTGTGAGGCGCGGACGGTCCGCATGTGTCTAACTCGTTTTTGAACAGGGACTGTGTGTTTTTATCGATTTGTACTACGGACTGTCCGGGTGACAAGTCCGGACAGTACTGCCTCAGGTCGCGGACCGTCCGGGAATTATAGCCGGACGGTCCGCACGTGTTAACTCCGTTTGACCCGAGGCTCGGGTGTTTGAATCTGCCAGGTCGCGGACGGTCCGGGCTTGAAGGGCGGACAGTCCGGACACACCTTTTGAGACAGCTCTGACATGTTTCAACGGTCATTATAGCCGTTATGTTGTACGGCGGACCGTCCGGCCCTAGGGCGCGGACGGTCCGCGTGTGCGCAGAATTGCCCCCCTTTGCACATAACGGTTGGATTTAGATGGGGGGCTATAAATAGAAGGGTAGCTCGTGTGTGAGAGCCCTCTTAGCCATTCCTTGAACACATTGAGCTCATTTGTGATCCTCCAACTCACTCTCTCACACTCTTTGCTTGAGATTGCATTCTAGTGAGAGATTGAGGGTTCCTAGTGCATTTGCATCATTTGGTGATCCTTGAGGCACTAGGTGGTACACCGAGCAAGCGTCGTTGGCTTGTTACTCTTGGAGGTTGCCGCCTCCTAGACGGCTCGGGTGATTGTCTCCGTCGAGCTCTCCAAGAAGATTGTGGAGAAGTCGCGGTGTTGATTGTGAGGGGTTCGCGCCTACCTCGCCGGAGCGGCAAAGGTGACATTAGTGGAATCGAGGTATTGAGTGATTTCTTGTCCACTTGGCTCAAAGATCAAGTCGTGTCTTGATAGAGGAGCAAGTGAGAGCTTGAAGTCCACCTCAACGTGGATTAGGGGTGATCGGCAAATCACCGATACCACGGGATAAATTTCGGTGTCTATTCCTTCTAGCATTACTTATTGCCTTGCAATTGATTAGTGTTTTGCTTATTGTTCTTCAAAGTATTCAATCTCCGTAGTTGTCTTTCATACATTGTTTACTTATTGACACTAGTAAATTTATTCCCCTTGTTGTATTGATTAAATTTACTTAGTATTGTTGTTTTTAGTCAAAACCGTCTATTCACCCCCCCTCTAGCCGGTGTCCTAGATCCTACAAGTGGTATCGGAGCCGAGGACTCCATTGTTTGTGGATCTAATCATCCCGGAGTGGGACAATATGGCTAGTAACAACAATGTGCACATTGGGAAGCCACCGCACTTTGATGGAAACAATTATGATTATTGGAAAATAAGAATGTCAATGCATCTTAGAGCAATGGGTGGAAAAATTTGGCAAATTGTTAGAGATGGATTTGTTGTATTGAAGGAAGATGAACCATCAGTTAGTGATAATGAGAATATCCTCACAAATGATCAAGCCATGAATGTCTTTTATGATGCTCTTGATATAAATGAGTTCAATCGTATCAAGAATCTCACAACCGCTCATGAGATTTGGGTAAAACTAATGGAAATTCATGAAGGAACTACAATTGTGAAGAGTGCCAAACTATATGTGTGCAAAGGGAAGTTTGAGCAATTTATTATGAAAGAAGATGAGAGTGTATCCGATATGTTCAATCGATTGAATGAGATTGTAAATGAACTCAAAGGACTTGGTTTTAATGTACCGGATGTGGATTTCACACACAAGTTCCTTAGATCACTTCCGGAGAAATATGAGACTATTGTGACAATGCTAGTAAGGAGTGATCTATCTACAACCTCTCCAACCGAAGTATTGGGAGAAATTCTCACTCAAGATATATTTAAGAAGTCACAAGCCGATGCTTTAAGTTTGGCAAAGAAGGTGAAAAATGAATCTATTGCTCTCAAAGCCAAGGCCTCAAAGGCAATTGAAAAGGAAGATAGCAATGATGAAGAAAATGAAAGTGAGAGTGATTGTGACATGGCTTTATTTGTAAGGAAATTCAATAAATTCATGAAGATGAAAAGAGGTCAACCTAGAAGAGGTCAAACATCTAGAAGAAATGCTTTCAATGATAGAAAATGTTTTGAGTGTAGGGAACCCGGTCACATTGCCATGAATTGTCCAAGCAAGAAGAAGAAGGGCAAAGATGAAAGTGACAAGAAGAAAAAGAAATACTATAACAAGAAGAAAGATGGCAAAGCCTACTTAGTTGAATGGGACTCGGATGATAGCTCGGATGATGATGATGATGACACCTCATCCAAGCTTAATGCCGGAATTGCCATCAAGGAAGCTCCCTCACTCTTCTCATCCCCCCATTGTCTCATGGCAAAGGGAGATGCTAAGGTAAAAATCATCACCGATTTAAATGATATAAATGATGATGATGATATCGATGATGTTGATGATGATGGCTATTCATATGATGATCTTGTTAGAATGTTAGGTGAGGCCGATGACTACATGCACAAAGAAAAAGAAAAATTTAAGGCCTTGAAGGAATTGTATAAAAACCTCCAAGTGTCTTTTGAGGAGCTCAAGACCTCTCACAATGATCTCAAAGAAAATTGTGAGAAGCTTGCGGATGCTCAAAAATCATCTATTGTGCATGAAGTTGAGGTGGTCACTAAGGATGTTGGAGTCACTTGTGACTTACTTGATAGTCTTACAAGTGAACCACTACCTACTAACTCTATTTGTGATAAATGCAAAATTTCTCTCAATGATAATATTGCTCTTGATGAATCAAAAATTATTGTTGAGAATGAAGTGTTAGTGGATAGAATAAATACTCTAACTCATGACCTAGAAAAGGCATATGGTGGTAAGAAGAAGTTGGATTTCATATTGGGAAGTCAACGATGTTCTCTCAACCGTGAAGGTCTTGGATATGTTCCCAAGAAAGGAAAGAATGCTTTTGTAAAGCAAAAGACATTGTTTGTGAAAGAATGTGACAAAGTGTGTCACAAGTGTCACAAAAAGGGACATGTTAAGAAAAATTGTCCCAAGTTCAAACATGTATCCTCCACTTGTTTTGAGCATTGTTATGTTCTTTCTCATAATGCAAAAGGTGTTCATGCTAAATTTGTTGGTACTTCAATTGTTGGAAACAAAAAGAAAGCTATTTGGGTGCCAAAGACCTTGGTCACTAACATCCAAGGACCCAAGCAAGTTTGGGTACCTAAAAGAGATTGATTTCCTTTTGTAGGTAAACTACAAGGCGGGAGGGAATCATTGGGTGTTGGATAGTGGATGTACTCAACACATGACCGGGGATATGAAGATGTTTACCCAAATGAGTGAGGAAGATTGCTCAAATTATGATAGTATCACATTTGGAGATAATCGTAAAGGAAAGGTTAAAGGTTTGGGTAAAATTGCTATTTCAAATGATCATTCTATATCAAATGTGCTATTGGTTGAGTCTTTGAACTTTAATTTACTTTCCGTAGCTCAATTATGTGATTTAGGATTTTGTTGCAATTTCACAGTTGAAGATGTTATTATCTCTAGTGTTGACGGTAGCAATCTTAAATTTAAAGGTTTTAGACATGAAAATCTTTATCTTGTTGATTTCTCATCTAATGAGGCAAAGCTCACAACTTGCTTATTTTCAAAAGCTTCACTAGGTTGGTTATGGCATAGAAGACTTGGTCATGTTGGGATGAAGCAACTCAATCGGTTAACCAAGCATGACTTAGTTCGAGGCTTGAAAGATGTGAAGTTTGAAAAGAACAAATTGTGTAGCTCTTGTCAAGCCGGTAAGCAAGTGGCAAATACTCATCCAAATAAAAGTCAAATGTCCACTCATCGACCTTTGGAATTACTTCACATGGATTTATTTGGGCCCACATCTTTTGTAAGTATTGGTGGTAATTCTTATTGTCTTGTGATTGTGGATGACTATTCAAGATTTACTTGGGTTTATTTTCTACGAGACAAATCCAATGTGTTTGAAACATTCAAGTCATTTGCTATATTGGCTCAAAATCAATTTGATTTCGACATCAAAAAGGTTAGAAGTGATAATGGGTCGGAATTCAAAAATGCAAGAATTGATCAATATTGTGATGACAAGGGTATCAAACATGAATTCTCTTCCAAATATACCCCGGAACAAAACGGTATTGTTGAAAGAAAGAATAGAACTCTTATTGATATGGCAAGGTCTATGTTAGCGGAATATAATATATCGGATTCTTATTGGGCCGAGGCAATAAATACCGCTTGTCATTCATCAAATAGACTATATTGTCACAAACTCTTGAAGAAAACTCCATATGAATTGCTCATTGGTAGAAAGCCAAATATCTCATATTTTAGGGTATTTGGTTGCAAATGTTATATTTTGAGAAAGGGAAGCCGGCTTTCTAAATTTGAGAAGAAATGTGATGAGGGTTTTCTTCTTGGATATTCATCAAATAGTAAGGCTTATAGAGTCTTCAACAAAACTCATGGTATTATTGAGGAAGCATATGATGTTGAATTTGATGAAACAAATGGGTCTCAAGATGAGAGTGATAATCTCGATGATGTTGGGGGAACTCAATTGATAAATGCAATGAAAACAATGGCCATTGGTGAAATAAAACCTAAGGAAGATGATGATGAAGATAGTGTGGTTGTTATTCCTTCATCCTCAACTATAAATGAGGAAGATCACCAAAGCAAACCACTCGATGAAACCATGGATACTCATGATCAAGGTACTTCAAGACCTACGGTTTCTCCTAATGCTTCATCAAGCAACTATCAAACGGTATCAAGAATTCATCATTCCATTGTGAAGGATCACCCGGTTGATCAAATTGTGGGTGATATTAGTAAGGGTGTTCAAACTCGCTCTCGCATAGCTTCATTTTGTGAACATTTCTCTTTTGTATCTTGTATGGAACCTAACCGTGTAGATGAAGCTCTACTTGATGTTGATTGGGTGAATGCAATGCATGAAGAATTAAATAACTTCACTCGAAATGAAGTTTGGGAGCTTGTTGAGAGACCAAAGAACCACAATGTTATTGGTACAAAATGGGTGTTCCGCAACAAGCACAATGAAGATGGTGTGGTAGTAAGAAACAAGGCAAGATTAGTTGCACAAGGATATACTCAAATTGAAGGATTGGATTTTGGGGAGACATTTGCTCCCGTAGCAAGATTAGAAGCAATCCGGATTCTACTTGCTTATGCTTGTGCACACAATATCAAGCTCTACCAAATGGATGTAAAGAGTGCCTTTCTAAATGGTAAGATTAGTGAACTAGTGTATGTTGAACAACCTCCCGGTTTTGAGGACCCCAAAAGACCTAACCATGTGTTCAAGCTCTCTAAAGCTCTCTATGGGCTTAAGCAAGCTCCACGCGCTTGGTATGAAAGGCTTAGGGATTTCTTGCTTTCCAAAGACTTCAAAATTGGGAAGGTTGACACTACTCTATTCACTAAAAGAATTGGTAAAGATTTATTTGTTTGTCAAATCTACGTTGATGATATTATTTTTGGATCTACTAATGAATTATTTTGTGAGGAGTTCGGAAAAATGATGTCAAAGGAATTTGAAATGTCTATGATAGGAGAATTGAGCTTCTTTCTTGGCCTTCAAATCAAACAATTGAAAGATGGAATTTTTATAAGTCAATCAAAATATTTGAGGGACATGCTCAAGAAGTTTGGTTTAGAAAATGCTAAGCCTATCAAGACTCCAATGGCAACAAATGGTCATCTAGACTTAGATGAAGGAGGTACAATAGTTGATCAAAAACTTTATCGTTCAATAATTGGTAGTTTGCTTTATATTACCGCATCTAGGCCCGATGTTATGTTTAGTGTATGCATGTGTGCTCGATTTCAAGCTTCTCCTAGAGAGATTCACTTGAAGGCCGCTAAAAGGATTCTAAGATATTTGAAGTATACTCCCAATATTGGTCTATGGTATCCCAAAGGTGCTCAATTTGAATTAATTGGATATTCGGATTCGGACTATGCGGGGTGCAAAGTTGATAGAAAAAGCACCTCCGGTTGTTGTCAATTTCTTGGTAGATCTCTTGTTTCATGGTCTTCTAAGAAACAAAATTCGGTTGCTCTATCTACCGCCGAGGCGGAATATATATCGGCCGGAAATTGTTGTGCTCAACTATTATGGATGAAACAAACCTTATTGGACTATGGAATTATTTTCAAGAATGTGCCTCTCATGTGTGATAATGAGAGTGCGGTGAAATTGGCTACCAATCCGGTCCAACATTCAAGAACCAAGCATATTGATATACGGCATCACTTCTTAAGAGATCATGTTGGCAAGGGAGATATCTCTATTTATTCCATTGGCACCGATGATCAATTAGCAGACATTTTTACAAAACCTTTGGATGAAACAAGATTTTGTTCTCTAAGAAGTGAAATGAATGTGATTGATATCTCTAATGTGACTTGAAGTTGATCACACATGTGTCGCCTTGCATCTTGGGTCTAAGTATGTTTTTTTTGTGCTATTTATTTGGTATTATTTGTGCATTTTTCATTTCTAATTACTCTAGATAGTTTAATTCAAAAATCTTGCATTTCTCAAATACATCATAAGTATATGCATGCATACCAACTTTTGGATTGGTCAAAATGTCCATATATGAGCACCAATTCGGATTCGGAATTCAAAATCAGAAAGTGGACAGAAATTGGAAAAATGAGTATCAGGCCGCGGACCGTCCGCCCATGGACCGCGGACCGTCCGCAGCATCAAGCAATGGACAGTCCGAGCAGCCTCGCAGACTGTCTGAGGTCATCAGGACGCGGACCGTCCGCCGCCCCCGCGCGGACCGTCCGCGACAGGGCAGAAAAAGGACCAGAGCCCGCAGACTTGCCAGTTGTGCCTATTCGGTTGTTCTCTCTTGCTCTCCACTCGCTATATCCTCTCTTGTGTCGAGTGTGCGCGGACCGTGAAGTGAAGTTGCGTGCGGACAGTCCGACAGCTTGCTGCACCATTCCCTCAACATGTCTTCATCACGGTATCTTCAAATCTTGTGGATTTAATCAAATTTCATCAACTTTGAGATTATTTGGGTTTCTTCTCTGATCTGAAATTGAGCAGTGGGTTTCAAAATCTGATTGGTGGGATTGTTAGTTCTTCTCAATATCAATGCTATGCAAAATTTTCAACTTATTTGGCTGGGTATTATCTGCAAAACCATCAAATTGAACACTTGTGGCGGCTAGGGTTCTTGGAGTCGCCCCTGGTCGGTCGCGGACCGTCCGCCTGGTGGACGCGGACCGTCCGGGCCTCTGGCGCGGACCGTCCGGCCCCCTAGCGCGGACAGTCCGGACCCTGGCAGAGCATTACAGTTCCATTCCTTTTATAAATGGTGATTGGTTTCAATTATTCATCTATGGATGTTTGTCACATTGTTGCAGTGGTCTTGGTGGTCTACGCAAGAAACTTGCAGGTCGCTTTAAATCCAAGCGCCCTCGAGGAAATGATGATGATTATGTACCAACCACTGATTCAGAAGCCCAATCCTCAGCTGGGGGCACTGAATCCATGGATGCGGAAGATTTTCCTCATGTTCATCCTGATTATCCCATTGATATCCAAGGATGGACTTTCCCAAAGCGGAGATTTTCTATGACTGAGTACTGCTCTCGACGGACTGTGAATCAGTATGCTCTGCCATCAGATACCAACATCCAGTTTTTCCACACGCAGCTGCAGTTTGATGTTTTCTGGGGCACCCTGGTGGATACTAATTTCCATAAGCATCAGGTGATTGATTGGTCATTCCTGCTCAGTCAATCAGTCATGGAGGGTTTGATCCCTAAGTTTGAGGCATGCGGACTATATCAGTTTATGGGGCAGCGCACAGATTTTAATGAAATGGCTGTTAAGCAATTCTTGGCTACCTCAGAGATTGATATTGCAGAAGAATCCATCACCTGGATGACTGGCTTCAAGCGCTACTCTGCTTCTTTTGCTGACTTTGCAGCTGCCAACAGTCTGAACTATGGCACCATTTCTGCTGGAGTGGATCTTTATACTGAAGACAATTTTGAGGATTTTGTGCAGTTTTATGAGCCAGCCAGACTTGGTATACCCAGGAGATTTGGTGAGACAGCAGGACTCAGACATCATCCTGCTGTCATCAACAAGATTGCCAGAGTCACCATCCTTCCCAAGAGTGGTGATAAGAGTAAAATCAGGGAGAAGTTCTGGAACATAATTCATCACATTATGAATGGAGAAGTCATGAACATTGTTCTTTTCATGATGAGGCAGCTTAATGATTTAAAGATGGACAAGAATCAAAACTTGGCATATGCTCCATACATTATGGCTCTTATCAAATCCAAGACAAGATTTGAGGGCCCATGTGAGATTGTCCACACTCCATTCAGGCCTTTTAAGAATGAGATAGGGTTTCTCACCAGGCCACTCACTCCATTCCCAGATGATGAGGAAGACCCTGGCTATGAGGGTGGAGCAGCGCCTAATGTTGAGGAACAGCAGATGCCTCCTCCTCCACCTCCTCCTCAGCCTCAGCACTATTGGGAGCCTGCTCCAGGATATTTTGATCCTTATTTTCACAACATGCAGCAAGGGCTGGAGGCTCATATTGATACTCGATTTGAGGGGTTGATGTCACATGTGGATCACCGCCTCGATGACATGCGGTCTCGCTTTGACGACAACTGGGATGTGCTCAACTCTGAATTTTCTGACCTTCGTGATCACATTCACACTAATGTCACTGATCCCATCATGTCAAGGCTGAATAATATGCAACAAAGCTTTCAAGATAACATGGGTGCTCTCTCCAGTCAGTTTGATAATCTTTCTACAACTGACAACATGCATGATATCAGTCAGAGGCAGCAGCAGCTCCAGCAGGACTTTGACCAGTTCTCCTCCCTGTTTGACACCTTCCGCACTCATTATTACCACATGCATCCTCCGCCGAGTGATCAGTAAGGCCTCTCCTTTGTGGCAATTGATGCCAAAGGGGGAGAGAAGTGATGAGAAGTTGTCAGGCGTCTCCTTCAGGGGGAGTTGGTGGTTCTATGTGGACACTAAGACCATGCATATGCATTTTATTTTTTTTGTGCCGTTTTAGTTTATGTCTTATGCATTTGGAACTTGGTTCGATCTATTAACTCTATGTCGTATGTCTGTGGATTATTATCTGTAATATTCTGTGGGATGAACTATGTTTTAGTTCAAATTACTCTGTGTGTGGTTAATCGAGATGTGATTATAATTGCTGCGCTCACTCTACGAATCATCGCTTGTATGTCTCGATAACCATGTTTGTAGGAAAGTCTCCATCAAGCTCTAATATATTATGTGTGTTATATCTTCAACTTCAAATAATCCTGCACACACTTAGGGGGAGCCCTTCTTGCATACTGAGTTTCTATTGGGATTTATCTATCTTTTGGACAGAACTTCAATTCAAGATAAGTCCTATGAAACTCATCTCCAAAATCTATTTTATACCTTAGGTATGAGAGAGATTTGGAGAAACTAAACTTCTCTTTAATATACTATGTGGTGTTGTCATCAATTACCAAAAAGGGGGAGATTGTGAATCATCTAGGCCCCTCTAGTAATGTTTTGGTAATTAATGACAACTACTTGTGGACTAACGATTCTTGGAGAAATAAGAATGCAGGGTTGGACCACATAGAACAGGAAATGTTGAAGAGTCATACGCATTGGTTGTGGATCAGATGAAGGCAAAGGTATAATATAGGTTTTACTTTTGCCGGTCTTGAGGAGTTTAGAGAAGATACCTGACCGGATTAGTAGGCTAGATAGCCGTACTATTAAGAGGGGTCAATGACTTAGATCTGTGTAAAACTTAGTGCCTCATAGAGCATCAAGTAGTTGCATTTGCATGAGGACTAACAGCGCTTCTCATTTCGTGAGTTAAAAGTTCATTCAAGAGCATGTTTGAAATTTGAGAAGTCTTGGTCGCGCGGACTGTCCGGCCCTTGGGGGCGGACCGTCCGCGATCCTCCAGAGGGTCCGAAGTCTGACCATTTGTGTTGGCACTGTGTTCTATTGCACTGCGGACCGTCCGGGCCTTAGGGCCGGACCGTCCGCAGTCCTGACCAGAGAAAGGTAGCTTCGGGTCTGTCCCTGAATTATAGGCGGACGGTCCGCCTGTGAGGCGCGGACGGTCCGCATGTGTCTAACTCGTTTTTGAACAGGGACTGTGTGTTTTTATCGATTTGTACTACGGACTGTCCGGGTGACAAGTCCGGACAGTACTGCCTCAGGTCGCGGACCGTCCGGGAATTATAGCCGGACGGTCCGCACGTGTTAACTCCGTTTGACCCGAGGCTCGGGTGTTTGAATCTGCCAGGTCGCGGACGGTCCGGGCTTGAAGGGCGGACAGTCCGGACACACCTTTTGAGACAGCTCTGACATGTTTCAACGGTCATTATAGCCGTTATGTTGTACGGCGGACCGTCCGGCCCTAGGGCGCGGACGGTCCGCGTGTGCGCAGAATTGCCCCCCTTTGCACATAACGGTTGGATTTAGATGGGGGGCTATAAATAGAAGGGTAGCTCGTGTGTGAGAGCCCTCTTAGCCATTCCTTGAACACATTGAGCTCATTTGTGATCCTCCAACTCACTCTCTCACACTCTTTGCTTGAGATTGCATTCTAGTGAGAGATTGAGGGTTCCTAGTGCATTTGCATCATTTGGTGATCCTTGAGGCACTAGGTGGTACACCGAGCAAGCGTCGTTGGCTTGTTACTCTTGGAGGTTGCCGCCTCCTAGACGGCTCGGGTGATTGTCTCCGTCGAGCTCTCCAAGAAGATTGTGGAGAAGTCGCGGTGTTGATTGTGAGGGGTTCGCGCCTACCTCGCCGGAGCGGCAAAGGTGACATTAGTGGAATCGAGGTATTGAGTGATTTCTTGTCCACTTGGCTCAAAGATCAAGTCGTGTCTTGATAGAGGAGCAAGTGAGAGCTTGAAGTCCACCTCAACGTGGATTAGGGGTGATCGGCAAATCACCGATACCACGGGATAAATTTCGGTGTCTATTCCTTCTAGCATTACTTATTGCCTTGCAATTGATTAGTGTTTTGCTTATTGTTCTTCAAAGTATTCAATCTCCGTAGTTGTCTTTCATACATTGTTTACTTATTGACACTAGTAAATTTATTCCCCTTGTTGTATTGATTAAATTTACTTAGTATTGTTGTTTTTAGTCAAAACCGTCTATTCACCCCCCCTCTAGCCGGTGTCCTAGATCCTACACCCCATCTGACTTTGCACATTCTGATGGTGTTCCTCCGGGTGACCCTGTCTGCAAACTCCAGAATCTGCGTTGGCTTTTCTATGTATGTCAGATCCTCCTGGACCTCCAAACCCTCCACTGGTAACTGTTCTTCTGGTACTCGCAGACACTTCTTCAATTGCGACACATGGAACACATTATGCACAGCTGACAAGCTCTCTGGTAGGTTGAGCTGGTAGGCCACTTCTCCACGCTTTGCTTGAATCTGATATGGTCCAACGTACCGGGGTGCTAACTTGCCTTTAACTCCGAACCTTCTGACTCCCCTGATAGGTGACACCTTCAGATAGACGTAGTCTCCCACTTCAAAACTCAGTTCCCTTCTCCTTCTGTCAGCATAGCTTCGCTGTCTTGACTGGGCTGTCTTCAGGTTCTCCCGAACCATTTTGATATTCTCTTCGGCTTCAAGCAAGATGTCAGGGCCAAACACCTGTCTCTCTCCAGGCTGGTCCCAATGCAGCGGAGTCCTACAACTCCGCCCATAGAGTGCCTGAAACGGCGACATCTTCAAGCTGGCCTGGTAACTATTGTTGTAGGAGAATTCTGCATAAGGTAATCTTTTGTCCCATCCTGACTTGTCTTGCAACGCACAGGCTCTCAACATGTCTTCTAGGATCTGATTAGTTCTTTCAGTCTGACCGTCTGTCTGCGGGTGATAAGCTGAGCTGAAGTTCAAATGTGTGCCCAAAGCTTCTTGTAGCTGCTGCCAAAAATGAGAGGTGAACTGCGTTCCTCGATCTGACACTATCTTCTTCGGCACACCATGAAGGCAGACTATCCGTGACATGTATAACTCAGCTAACGTTGCTCCGGTGTATGTCGTCTTCACAGGTATGAAATGGGCCACCTTTGTTAAGCGGTCCACAACCACCCAGATGGAATCATAACCGGCCCGGGTACGAGGTAGGCCAACTATAAAATCCATCCCGATCTCATCCCACTTCCACTGAGGAATCCACAATGGCTGCAACAATCCGGCAGGCCTCTGATGCTCTGCTTTGGTTCTCTGACAGCTATCGCAGATGGCGACATATTCTGCGATCTCTCTTTTCATACCATACCACCAAAACCTTCTTTTTAAGTCCTGGTACATCTTCTCACTTCCAGGGTGTATGGAGTAGGCTGTCTCATGAGCTTCCTTGAGGATCAGTTCCCGAATAGGTTTGAGGTCGGGAACACACAATCGGTCCTTGAACCATATTACCCCTTCTTCATCCTCTCGAAAGTCTTTGCCTCTTCCTTCTAAGATCAGCTGCCGGATCTTGTTGATGTTTTCATCATCCTTCTGCCCTTCTTTGATCTCCCGTTCTAGGGTGGGCTCTAATTCCACTGTTACTCCTTGCGTACTGTTCAGGAAATCGAGGCTCAGTCTGTCGAACTCTTTGGCTAACTCATACGGCATCGGGTACGAGGCCAACATATTGACTTGACTCTTCCTGCTCAGAGCATCTGCAACAACATTGGCTTTGCCTGGATGGTAATGTATCTCCAACTCATAGTCCTTGATCAATTCCAACCATCTTCGTTGCCTCATGTTTAACTCTGACTGGGTGAATATGTACTTCAGACTTTTATGATCTGTGTAGATGTCGCACTTCTGCCCATACAGGTAATGTCTCCAGGTCTTTAAGGCATGAACCACTGCTGCCAACTCCAGGTCATGGGTGGGATAATTTTTCTCGTGGATCTTCAGTTGCCGAGATGAGTATGCTACAACTCTTCCTTCTTGCATTAGCACACATCCCAATCCGGTGTAAGAAGCGTCGCAATACCCTGAGAATGACTTGTGAACATCAGGCAGGACTAACACAGGAGCTGTAGTCAATCTATTCTTCAGTTCTTCGAATGCTTCCTGACACTTTTGGGTCCACTTAAACTCAACTTTCTTTGCTAGTAACGCTGTCATTGGCCTAGCAATCTTTGAGAAGCCTTCAATGAAACGCCTATAATATCCAGCCATTCCAATGAAGCTCTTGATCCCACGAACATCCTTCGGTGCTTTCCAGTTCAGGATATCTGCTACTTTCTTCGGATCCACTGCCAACCCATCTTGATTTATGATGTGACCCAGAAATAAGACTTCATGAATCCAGAACTCGCATTTGCCTAGCTTGGCATACAACTGATGCTCTCGAAGTCTTTGCAATACCATCTTCAAATGCTCTACATGATCTTCCTCACTTTGAGAGTATATGAGAATGTCATCGATGAACACTACCACAAACTTGTCTAGATAGTCCATGAACACACTGTTCATCAGGTACATAAAGAAGGCTGGCGCATTTGTCAAACCAAAAGACATAACTGTAAACTCATATAACCCATACTTGGTGATGAATGCCGTCTTCGGTATGTCCGAGGGTCGGATTCTGAGTTGATGGTAACCTAACCTCAGGTCTATCTTCGAGAATACGCTGGCACCTCTGAGCTGGTCGAACAAATCTTCTATCCTTGGCAGGGGGTACTTGTTCTTGACAGTGACTTCATTCAAGGCTCTATAGTCTATGCACATCCTTTTGGTACCATCTTTCTTCTCTACAAACAACACTGGAGCGGCCCAAGGCGAGGTACTTGGCCTGATGTAACCCTTCTCTAACATCTCGTCTATCTGCTTCTTGAGTTCCACCAATTCTGGTCCAGACACTCGATAGGCTCTTTTGGAAATGGGGGCGGTACCAGGGATAAGCTCTATGGCAAATTCGACTTTTCTCTCGGGTGGCATGCCCGTTAGCTGTCACACCCGGTTCCAGGGGGTAGAACCGAGCGCATACCATATGTGTGCCAGGATCCATTTCCACACATATGTTGACGTCACAAGTGTAATATATCAAAAGACAATGCAATAAAGGCGTAAAGAGAGTATAAAACTTTATTACATCATCTGAGACATTGTGTCTTAAACAAGTATCACATCAAAGTAAGCGGAAATAAACAACTGGGCAATCTCCCACAGGAAGATGACCGGCGCATCGTTAGACTTAGAAATCATCGTCGTCGATAAAATCTCCATCAAAGTCTCCAGCATCACCCTCTGATCAAAATTAAGCAAGGGTGAGCTCACTTATGGTCGGGGCTCAGCAAGTGGGGGAAAAACTAATGCAGGTATAACAAGGTGAGGCTAAGGTTGAGCAGTAAGCATTTTAGTTGGTCAACGTTTTATTAACATCACCTGTCTTACTAATAAGTGTGAGTCCCAAATATCCCATTTAAACAAAGGAATATGAATATAGCAAAAACACTTAAGTGAAATCACTTAAGCAAATTATTGGCAGATCATCGGATCTCAATTTAATTCCATCTTCAAGTTCAATTATCATGTGAGGAGTCCAGGTCGCTCTTAACCGGGAGCACGGCTGATATATCAGTTTTACACTCTGCAGAGGTGGTACAACTTTACCCACAAGCCATGTATCCCATCTAGCCCGGGTTGATCGGACCCTTAGACACTGCCGAGGTGAATGGCTAGGGATCCATTATGAAGTTTTCACAAAATACCTTAATACGAAGCAACCCGCTAAGGTTTCTAAGACGATGGTGGTGGCCCCCTGGGTGAAGTACCTTAGCCAAGAATACGACCCCATGTTAACGTGGGCTGCCAGCACCTACCGCTCCCCCTCTTGCCCATCTTTCAGGTAAGGTTGCTAGGCACTAAGCATATAGAGCTATTTACCAAAGCCAGAGCCATGATAGCACTCGTGGTTGCACTGTTATCCTGGGTGGTCACTCCATGTTCCAATTAAATTTGTAATAAAATTATCTTAACCATCGGGTTAATGCCATAATTGCCAATTAACATTTTTGGAACATTAAAACCAATTAAAGAGTGACATTAAGAATCATTAAGTTGAGCGGTAGCATGAATCTTGCACAGCTTAATTATTTTCCCAGGTTAAACAAGGAATACAGATAATAAATCTAGGAAATCCTTAATTAGGTGAAACCCATCAAATTATGCAGTATATCAAAAAGGTAAACATTATTATATGCAGTGAATAGGTACAAACAGAGTATGCAGAGGGAGAATCCACTTGCCTTGCTCAAGCGAGTCCTGCGGATCGTCTTCGAACGAGTTCGGATCGTCTACCGCACAATCCGCTTCTAATAGAGTCGCATAGCGCACATACAAAAATAAAATATACACAAATAAATAAACATGCACCACTACATAATCATCCACCATTACATACACATTAACACATCGCACTAATCACATCTTAAATATGTCCTAATCGCGTAAATACTTATTAATTCAATTATAGCTATTAATGTGATCCTAATGGTGAATTTATGAGTGGGTATAATAAATATAGTTTTAAACTAGTATTAACTTATTTTAACATCATCAATGAAATTAAATAATACTTATTATCTTTTAATACTAATAAATAAATTAACACCTATTATTACTTTTAACACAAATTAGTTAGTATGACCAAAAATGAATCTAATAATATTAATATTCTAAAAATCTACATAAACTACTAATTGAACATTTTCTAACACAAGCGGGGTTATTTGACATAAACTAGTACTCTAACAAATTTTAAGTTCTAAATCTGTGAACATGTTTATTTGACTAGCAAAACCCTATTTTGCCATCTACCAATGATATTTTCTCTTTTCTTTCCAAAAGAAGATATTAATTAAATAATCGGATAAATCATCTAACAATCCTATTTTATTCATATGACATGAATTCTATACCATTTTTCTAATCCATAAAAAATGCACCTATAATTCTCCAATTAGTTTCAAAAATTTATCGCGACCAATTTTAACTATAAATTCTTATCTAGTATTTTTATCACCGACGTGTGACTATTAAATCTACGTCATATTTCTCTAAACCAAAATTCAACGCGTCGATTACATGAAATAACACGATGCACGCATATTTCTAACAAATTCCGTAGCGCACACAAATACATAAATCGGAATCACATGTGTTCATATTACAACAAACAAACTATACAACACATGAATCGAATCAAAAGCGCTTTATAAAATACATAAAATAAACTTGGGTCGTCATCAACCTCGGGTTCGTGCGTGTGACGGGGACGGATCGACGGAGAGCGGGGCTCGACTACGGACAACTAGTACGCGGCTCCGGTGAACTCCGGCGACGACGGCACACTCCGGCGAACTCCACGGGCTCCGGCAACGAGCAGCGAACTCCGGCGACGAACGGCGGCGTCGAACGGCGGCGTCGAACAGTGCAATGGTGAGCTAGAGAGATGGGGCGCTTGGGTAGGCAGGAGAGAAGAGAGAGCTCTGCTGTCCCCATTTATAGAGAGAAGGAGGGGAGAAGAAGAGTCTGCCAGGGAGGTCATGGGGTGCCGCAGGCTTCAAATGCCGTCAATACGTCAGTTACTAATGGAGAAATAATAGGAATAAGAAACGGATGAAATAAATCGCCATGAAGCAAGAAACGGACGACGGTTCGCGGCGTTTGGTCGTCGGGCGCGCTCGGCATCGCGGTGGGCTGGCGCGGCAGCGCGCTGCTCGCGCAGGGCGGGGCCTGTGCGGCGTCGCGGTGGGGCGTCGCGTGCGTTGGCCAGGGCACGTGCGTGAGAGAAGCAAGGGAGAGAGAAAATGAAGGGAGAGAGAGACGTGAGGGAGAGAGACGTGAGGGAGAGAGAGAAGAGAGATAGGAGAGGGAGTAGTAGCCTGGCGGCGGCGGCTGTGAAGCCAGCCAGGGCGCGCGCACAGGGATTTTAGGGTTAGATCATGGGCCCCTAGTGGGCCGGCCGGTTTGGAGTAGTTTTAGGTTTTTTTTTCTTTTTTTTTTAAATTCCGAAATTCATTTTTAAAGAACTCTAAAAATCATAAAAAATTACCAAAAATATTTATAAATGAAGTACTTATTTTTAGACTAATAATTACTATAATACTTAATTATTATTTAATTACTAGTACTTTTTTTTAAAAATGGGTTGATATTTAAACATCCGATAAGAAATCAAACGCATGCAAAGAAAACGATGCAAATAAATAATTAAACACTTAAAAAAATTATTACCCTAATTAATATAATAACTAAATTCATTATTTTTATTTGATGGCTTTTGTGGTGTTACAAACCTACCCCTCTTAAAAAGAATCTCGTCCTCGAGATTAAGAAACTTCCGAGAATAACTGAGGGAATTCTGCTCTGAGTTCATCTTCTCTTTCCCAAGTGGCCTCATCTTCCGAATGATGACTCCACTGAACTTTGCACATGTTAATGACTTTACTCCGTGTAATTCTGCGAGATCTTTCCAGAATTCTGACCGGGTACTCCGAATAAGTCAAATCCTCATTAACATTCAGTTCTTCCATGGGTAATTGTTCTTCTGGTACTCTTAAGCACTTCTTGAGTTGTGACACGTGAAATACGTCATGCACATCCGATAATCTATCGGGTAGCTCTAACTGGTAGGCTACTTCGCCTTTTCTTTCCAAAATCTTGAATGGGCCAATATAGCGAGGTGATAATTTTCCCTTAACCTTAAACCTTTTCATTCCTCTCATCGGTGAAACTTTAAGGTAGACAAAGTCTCCTACTTCAAACATCAACTCTCTTCTTCTATTATCAGCATAGCTCTTCTGTCTTGACTGTGCTGTCTTCAAATTTTCTCTGATAATTTGCACTTGCTTTTCCGCCTCTTGGAGAATTTCTGGACCAAATACTTGACTTTCTCCAGTTTGATTCCAATAAAGCGGTGTTCTACACTTTCGTCCATATAGTGCTTCAAATGGTGCCATTTTGAGACTTGCTTGATAACTGTTGTTATACGAAAATTCTGCATAAGGCAAACTTTTATCCCAGCTTCTACCATGCTTTAGAGCGCAAGCTCTTAGCATATCTTCCAGCACTTGGTTTGTTCTTTCCGTTTGCCCATCCGTCTGCGGATGATAAGCTGAACTAAAATTTAGCTTGGTATCCATGGACTCATGTAGTCTTTTCCAAAAGCGCGAGGTAAACTGGGTCCCTCGATCTGATACGATCTTCTTCGGTACTCCATGCAGACAAACAATCCTTGACATGTATAATTCTGCTAACTGGGCTCCCGAGTATGTTGTCTTCACAGGTATAAAGTGTGCTACTTTAGTTAACCTGTCTACTATGACCCATATTGAATCATAGCCATCTCGAGTACGGGGTAGTCCAACTATGAAATCCATACTGATTTCTTCCCATTTCCATTCCGGTACCTTGAGAGGTTGTAGCAATCCTGCTGGTCTTTGGTGTTCAGCTTTAACTCGCTGACACACGTCACATACTGCAACATGAGTAGCAACATCTCTTTTCAAACCGTACCACCAATACTTTTCCTTAAGATCCTGGTACATCTTTGTACTTCCAGGGTGAATAGAGTATGCTGAATCATGAGCTTCTCTCAAAATAAGTTGGCGCAAGTGCTCGATTTCTGGTACGCAGATTCTCTTCTTAAACCATACTGTGCCTTGTTCATCTTCCGTGAAATCTGGGGCTTTACCCAAACTAATCAAAGCTTTAATTTCCTTAATTTTCTCATCAGACTCTTGTCCTTTACGAATCTCTTCTTCCAAAGTAGATTCGACTTCCATCACCGTTGCTTCTACATTATTGAGAAATCCAAGGTTGAGTCGTTCCATTTCCCAGCATAATTCTTGTGACATCAAATGAGTAGTGATGTTGTTCACTTGACCCTTACGGCTCAAAGCATCAGCTACTACATTTGCTTTTCCGGGGTGATATTGTATTTCCAAATCATAATCCTTAATCAACTCAAGCCATCTTCTCTGTCTGAGGTTGAGTTCCTTCTGAGTGAATATATATTTCAGGCTTTTGTGATCCGTGAAGATTTTGCACTTGTTTCCAATCATATAGTGCCTCCAAATCTTCAAAGCATGCACTACGGCAGCTAGTTCCAAATCATGCGTAGGATAATTCTTCTCATGCTTCCTCAACTGCATTGAGGCATAAGCTATCACTTTTCCTTCTTGCGTTAGCACACATCCAAGTCCAAGGTGTGATGCATCGCAATACACATCAAATCCCTTGTGGATGTCTGGCATTACCAATATTGGTGCAGTGGTTAACCTTTTCTTGAGTTCTTCAAAACAATTCTGACAAGCTTCATCCCACTTGAACTCTTTACCTTTCTCCAGTAGAGAGGTAAGTGGTTTCACTAACTTGGAAAAACCTTCAATAAATCTTCTATAGTATCCTGCCAAATCCAAGAAAACTTCTGATCTTGGACGCATCCTTAGGTTGCTTCCAATCCAGTATCTCACTTATCTTTCCTGGGTCCACTTTAATTCCACCATCCGTAACGATATGCCCTAAGAAAGCAACTTCCTTCAACCAAAAATCACACTTTGAGAACTTTGCGTATAACTGGTTGTCACGAAGCTTTTGTAGGACTAGCCTTAGATGATCTTCATGTGTTTCTTCATTCGGAGAGTATATCAGTATGTCGTCAATGAATACGACCACAAACTGATCCAGATATTCCATGAATACTTTATTCATCAAGTTCATCAAATATGCCGGTGCATTAGTCAGTCCAAACGACATGACCAAAAACTCATATAATCCATATCTCGTCGTGAAGGCTGTCTTGGGTACATCTTCTGCTCGAATCTTTAACTGATGATATCCCGATCTTAGATCTATCTTCGAGAATATCTTAGCTCCCTTCATTTGATCGAATAAATCTTCAATCCGAGGTAACAGGTATTTATTCTTGATGGTTACTTCATTCAAACTTCTATAATCCACACACATTCTTCTCGAACCATCCTTCTTGTTCACAAACAGCACTGGGGCTCCCCAAGGGGATGAACTTGGGCGAATAAAACCTTTTTCTAGTAATTCTTCTATTTGTTTCTTCAATTCTACTAAATCTTTAACATCCATTCTATATGGTCTTTTCGAGATAGGTGCGGTTCCGGGTACTAATTCAATAGAAAACTCTATATCACGGTCAGGTGGCATACCTGGCAATTCCTCCGGAAATACGTCTGGGTATTCGCACACTACTTTGATATTTTCCAAGGGCTTTTCTTCCAAGTGATTGATCACTGTCTTCCCTTTTTCATCTGTTGACTTGTCTATGTTAACTTGGATTCTTTCACCTTGAGGACTTGTCAACATAATTGTTCCATTGGCACACCGTATCACTCCATCACAACTTTTCAACCAGTTACATCCAAGAATCACATCAATACCGTTGGATCCTAGGACCACTGGGTCAACGGTAAAATCTATTCCTTGAATCTTGATATTAACATGAGGGCATGAGTGTGTGGCCTTCATGTCACCTCCCGGTGAACTAATGTGTAATATCCTCTTCAGAGGGTACTTAGGTATGTTATGTTTTTCCACAAATGACTCAGTTATAAATGAATGTGATGCTCCAGAGTCAAATAAAACTGATGCAGGTATGGAGTTAACAAGGAACATACCATACACTATGTCGGCATCCTCAGGCACTGATTCAGCAGTGACGTGATTGACCCTTCCTCGGCTCTGGTTCTGCGGTGTCTTGTTCTGAGCAGATCCACGAGCGGGGGTGTTCTGGTCATTCCTCTGATTATTGCCTTTCTGGGGTGTCTACTGGTTGCGCCTTGGGAAGTTGTTGGCATAGTGGCCTAGTTCACCGCACTTGAAACATCCATTGGGTTGGATAGGTGCGTTGTTTCTGGCCTGCGTGTTGTTGGTGCCACCTTGACGGTTCTGTGAATTTCCACCAGACCTCTGGTTGGTCTGGGAGTTGCTCCTTTGCTGATTCTGGTTTTGATTACTTCTCTGGCTTTGCTGTCCAAAGCGTTGCACTTGATAATTGTTTCCACCCTGATTTCCAGAGCGGAACTGCGAACCTTGAGCATTGTTTGGCCGGGTGTTCCTGCTGGACTGACCTTGAAAATTTCTTTTGTGGTCAGATAGCTCCTTCCTTTTACTCTCAAGGCCAATTGCCTTGTTCAGCAGTGTCTGGAAGTTGGGAAAAGTGTGACTCTGAAGTTGATAGTTCAGAGGTCCAATCAATCCTTCCAGGAAACGCTCTTGGTGTTTCTCATCAGTGTCCACTTCTTCTGGTGCGTAGCGTGAAAGCTGAGTGAAGCGATCACGATACTCACTGACAGTCATATTCCCTTGAGTAAGGGAAAGGAACTCCTTCTTTTTCAGCTTCATGATTCCAGAGGGGATGTGGTGAGTGCGGAAGTTCTCTTGGAACTCCTGCCAGGTTATGGTATCTACGTTGGGATGTGCCGCTTTGAAGGCATCCCACCAATCGGACGCAGCTCCCTCGAGTCTTCCCGAGGCGTACAAGACCTTCTCCCGGTCGTTGCACTGAGCGATGTCCAGCTTCTTTCCAATGACCTTGAGCCAGTCATCGGCATCCAGAGGATCAACCGCATGAGAGAATGTTGGCGGGTGATGACTCATGAAGTCCCGGTGCTTATCTCTGGTCGGGGCGCATACTGCTGCTGCTGGGGTTGTTGATTCTGCTGGTCCTGCTGAATTTGTTGAACAGCCGCAGTGATTCCTTGCAGAATCTGCATCTGGGCGGCTAGGGCTGGAAAAAAAGCTCGAGCTCGACGAGCTGGCTCGGGCTCGCAGCAGCTCGGCTCGGCTCGGACCGGCTCGACGCTCCGAACGAGCCCGAGCCGAGCCTGTTTTTCTGGCTCGTGAAAAGAGCGAGCCAGCTCGGCTCGGCTCGGTGCAGCTCGCGAGCTGGCTCGTGGCTCGACCCAACAACAATTTGTTACATAAAATCTTAATTAACATATAATATTAATACCGAGTAGACAATTAATTTATGTTATTTGAGATTATTATACAAAAATAATCTATTTTATATATTATATTAGTGATATATCTATTTTACTAATTTAAAATATGTTATTTAAAATATTTTTAAGATTTTATATTATAATTTAGAGAGCAGATTTAATTTTATACCTAGGCTCGTTGGCTCGGCGAGCCGGCTCGCGAGCCAGGAGCGAGCCGAGCCGAGCTGCTTTTTCGAGCTCGTGAGATAGGCGAGCCGAGCCGAGCTCGGCTCGTTACATGGGCGAGCCGCAGCGAGCCGAGCCGAGCCGAGCTCGGCTCGGCTCGTTTCCACCCCTATGGGCGGCGATGAATTGCTCCATATTGGGATTCGGTGGTGGTGGTACTTGTTGACCATGCTGGTTCCGGTTGTGGTTGGGTCCTTGACGAGCGTTCACCATCTGATTGGTTAGGAGGTGAAGTCCTTAGAGAAGTGGGGAATAGAAAAGATTCTAGAGGGAAATTTCTTAAGTTTATGTTTTTTAATGCTCTTATGGCCATCAGACCATTGCACTCAAACAAAAATCCAACTCAAACATATCAAACATCACCATCACATTGTTGTTATTATTATAGTATAACACTGTTTTATCGTCTATCGCGTCTAGCTTATTTCAATAAACTATCCTATCAACCTGAAGGAGTATGGTGATAGACTCAGGGGTTTCATAACAAAGCCTTCCAAAAAGAATGAGGATAAGGCAGAGAAAGACGCTTCTTCTTCATCATCCAAAGGTGGGGTAGAGGGTGCTGGCCGATCTTGAGCAACATAGGCGATACTTTTGTAAGCAGTTCTTCTGATAGCAACCTTCTGATAGACGAGAGAAAATCAGACTAGAAGAGTTGAATATAAAGGAGTTGAGTTTTGAGGTAAAATAAGTTTTTGAAAGACTAACTAGGTTTTCCATTTCTAACTAGTCTAACGACCTAGGGTCAGCATAGCTTTGATACCACTTCTGTCACACCCGGTTCCAGGGGGTAGAACCGAGCGCATACCATATGTGTGCCAGGATCCATTTCCACACATATGTTGACGTCACAAGTGTAATATATCAAAAGACAATGCAATAAAGGCGTAAAGAGAGTATAAAACTTTATTATATCATCTGAGACATTGTGTCTTAAACAAGTATCACATCAAAGTAAGCGGAAATAAACAACTGGGCAATCTCCCACAGGAAGATGACCGGCGCATCGTTAGACTTAGAAATCATCGTCGTCGATAAAATCTCCATCAAAGTCTCCAGCATCACCCTCTGATCAAAATTAAGCAAGGGTGAGCTCACTTATGGTCGGGGCTCAGCAAGTGGGGGAAAAACTAATGCAGGTATAACAAGGTGAGGCTAAGGTTGAGCAGTAAGCATTTTAGTTGGTCAACGTTTTATTAACATCACCTGTCTTACTAATAAGTGTGAGTCCCAAATATCCCATTTAAACAAAGGAATATGAATATAGCAAAAACACTTAAGTGAAATCACTTAAGCAAATTATTGGCAGATCATCGGATCTCAATTTAATTCCATCTTCAAGTTCAATTATCATGTGAGGAGTCCAGGTCGCTCTTAACCGGGAGCACGGCTGATATATCAGTTTTACACTCTGCAGAGGTGGTACAACTTTACCCACAAGCCATGTATCCCATCTAGCCCGGGTTGATCGGACCCTTAGACACTGCCGAGGTGAATGGCTAGGGATCCATTATGAGGTTTTCACAAAATACCTTAATACGAAGCAACCCGCTAAGGTTTCTAAGACGATGGTGGTGGCCCCCTGGGTGAAGTACCTTAGCCAAGAATACGACCCCATGTTAACGTGGGCTGCCAGCACCTACCGCTCCCCCTCTTGCCCATCTTTCAGGTAAGGTTGCTAGGCACTAAGCATATAGAGCTATTTACCAAAGCCAGAGCCATGATAGCACTCGTGGTTGCACTGTTATCCTGGGTGGTCACTCCATGTTCCAATTAAATTTGTAATAAAATTATCTTAACCATCGGGTTAATGCCATAATTGCCAATTAACATTTTTGGAACATTAAAACCAATTAAAGAGTGACATTAAGAATCATTAAGTTGAGCGGTAGCATGAATCTTGCACAGCTTAATTATTTTCCCAGGTTAAACAAGGAATACAGATAATAAATCTAGGAAATCCTTAATTAGGTGAAACCCATCAAATTATGCAGTATATCAAAAAGGTAAACATTATTATATGCAGTGAATAGGTACAAACAGAGTATGCAGAGGGAGAATCCACTTGCCTTGCTCAAGCGAGTCCTGCGGATCGTCTTCGAACGAGTTCGGATCGTCTACCGCACAATCCGCTTCTAATAGAGTCGCATAGCGCACATACAAAAATAAAATATACACAAATAAATAAACATGCACCACTACATAATCATCCACCATTACATACACATTAACACATCGCACTAATCACATCTTAAATATGTCCTAATCGCGTAAATACTTATTAATTCAATTATAGCTATTAATGTGATCCTAATGGTGAATTTATGAGTGGGTATAATAAATATAGTTTTAAACTAGTATTAACTTATTTTAACATCATCAATGAAATTAAATAATACTTATTATCTTTTAATACTAATAAATAAATTAACACCTATTATTACTTTTAACACAAATTAGTTAGTATGACCAAAAATGAATCTAATAATATTAATATTCTAAAAATCTACATAAACTACTAATTGAACATTTTCTAACACAAGCGGGGTTATTTGACATAAACTAGTACTCTAACAAATTTTAAGTTCTAAATCTGTGAACATGTTTATTTGACTAGCAAAACCCTATTTTGCCATCTACCAATGATATTTTCTCTTTTCTTTCCAAAAGAAGATATTAATTAAATAATCGGATAAATCATCTAACAATCCTATTTTATTCATATGACATGAATTCTATACCATTTTTCTAATCCATAAAAAATGCACCTATAATTCTCCAATTAGTTTCAAAAATTTATCGCGACCAATTTTAACTATAAATTCTTATCTAGTATTTTTATCACCGACGTGTGACTATTAAATCTACGTCATATTTCTCTAAACCAAAATTCAACGCGTCGATTATATGAAATAACACGATGCACGCATATTTCTAACAAATTCCGTAGCGCACACAAATACATAAATCGGAATCACATGTGTTCATATTACAACAAACAAACTATACAACACATGAATCGAATTAAAAGCGCTTTATAAAATACATAAAATAAACTTGGGTCGTCATCAACCTCGGGTTCGTGCGTGTGACGGGGACGGATCGACGGAGAGCGGGGCTCGACTACGGACAGCTAGTACGCGGCTCCGGTGAACTCCGGCGACGACGGCACACTCCGGCGAACTCCACGGGCTCCGGCAACGAGCAGCGAACTCCGGCGACGAACGGCGGCGTCGAACAGTGCAATGGTGAGCTAGAGAGATGGGGCGCTTGGGTAGGCAGGAGAGAAGAGAGAGCTCTGCTGTCCCCATTTATAGAGAGAAGGAGGGGAGAAGAAGAGTCTGCCAGGGAGGTCATGGGGTGCCGCAGGCTTCAAATGCCGTCAATACGTCGGTTACTAATGGAGAAATAATAGGAATAAGAAACGGATGAAATAAATCGCCATGAAGCAAGAAACGGACGATGGTTCGCGGCGTTTGGTCGTCGGGCGCGCTCGGCATCGCGGTGGGCTGGCGCGGCAGCGCGCTGCTCGCGCAGGGCGGGGCCTGTGCGGCGTCGCGGTGGGGCGTCGCGTGCGTTGGCCAGGGCACGTGCGTGAGAGAAGCAAGGGAGAGAGAAAATGAAGGGAGAGAGAGACGTGAGGGAGAGAGACGTGAGGGAGAGAGAGAAGAGAGATAGGAGAGGGAGTAGTAGCCTGGCGGCGGCGGCTGTGAAGCCAGCCAGGGCGCGCGCACAGGGATTTTAGGGTTAGATCATGGGCCCCTAGTGGGCCGGCCGGTTTGGAGTAGTTTTAGGTTTTTTTTTTCTTTTTTTTTTAAATTCCGAAATTCATTTTTAAAGAACTCTAAAAATCATAAAAAATTACCAAAAATATTTATAAATGAAGTACTTATTTTTAGACTAATAATTACTATAATACTTAATTATTATTTAATTACTAGTACTTTTTTTTTTAAAAATGGGTTGATATTTAAACATCCGATAAGAAATCAAACGCATGCAAAGAAAACGATGCAAATAAATAATTAAACACTAAAAAAAATTATTACCCTAATTAATATAATAACTAAATTCATTATTTTTATTTGATGGCTTTTGTGGTGTTACATTAGCTCCTCGGGAAACACATCCGGAAAGTCCGACACAACCTTAATAGCCTCGAGCGGGTTGGGCTCCTTACTATCAACTGAAATCTGGTGACAGACTCCCTCTTCTGACTTAGGCATCCTTAGCTCGGCCACTACCTCTTCTCCTGACGGGGACTTCAATGTTACGGTCCTCTTGTCACAACTAACATTTGCTTCATACTTCATTAACCAATTCATCCCTAGAATAACATCTATCCCAGGGGTGTCTATTACTATTAAGTCACTGGGGAATCCTATCCCCCTTATTTCCACCATTATATTTGAGCATATTTTATCTGTTTGCACCTTGCCACCAACCGAGTTAATCCTCATGGGCGGCATCATTGCCTCTACTGAGATGTTATGCAATTCTACCCAGGTTGCAGTGACAAATGAATGAGTTGCACCAGTATCAAATAGCACTTTTGCGGGATGAGATTCGACTGAGAACATACCTACTGCCACATCTGGTGCATCCTGGATTGCTTCGGCCTCCAAGTGGTTCACCTTTCCACGGTTGTACGCTTGGTTACGATTGCCTGCTGCCGGCTGCAGTACACCTTGCCTTGTTGGAGCATTGGGGTTGGTCTGCTGCTGTGCCAACTTCTTTGGGCACTGCATCGCCCAGTGGCCTTGATCTCCACAGTGGAAACATCCTCTGCCTCCTCCTTGTGCTGGGGCTGCTTGGTTGCTCTGATTTGTCGCTGGGGCAGGAAGGCGAGGTGCCTGGTTGTTCTGCTTCTGATACTGATTACTTCCCTGCTGGCTGTGCTGACGATACTGCTGCTGCTGCTGTGGGTACTGCCTCTGAAACTGCTGCTGATGCGGACGCTGATTCTGATTCTGATATCCCTGTGGGTGACCAGGTCTGCCTTGCTGAGATGAACTGCCTGAGAAACGCGGACGGCTGATGCCTCCGGACTGGGGTCCATTCATCTTGCGCTTCCGATCTTCCATATCCTTACGCTTCTTCTCAGTCATAACTGCCCTATCGATCAGATGCTGGAAGGTGGGGAAGGTGTGATTCATCAGCTGGTAATGCAGGGGATCCACCAAACCCCTCATGAACCTGTACTGCCTCTTAGCATCAGTGTTGACATCCTCGGGTGCATAACGAGACAGCTGCAGAAACTTGTCTCTATACTCACTAACAGACAGGGGTCCCTGCTTCAGAGCCAGAAACTCCTCCTTCTTCACGATCATTAGCCCCTCTGGCACATGGTACCTGCGGAAACTCTCGCTGAATTCCTCCCACGTGATGGCTTCAGGGTCAGCATGGGTGGCGAGGTAGGACTCCCACCAGGACTGGGCTGCTCCCCTTAGCTGGCGGGGGCCGTACAGAACCTTCTCCCTGTCGTCACATTGGGCGGTGCGTAGCTCCCTTTCCACTGCGCGCAGCCAGTCTTCTGCATCCATGGGGTCAGCAGAATGGGCGAAGGTAGGAGGGTGCCCTCTCTGAACTCACCACGCTTATCTCGTGGCATCTGGGGCATCTGCACTTGCAACTGGGGTTGAGGTTGCTGTTGAGCCTGCTGCATGGCTGCCAGAGTCTGCCCGATGGCCTGCACTGCTTGAGTCTGCATCAAGAACATCTGCTCTACTGACATCGGGGGTGGTGGGGGAGGCTGCCTCTGTTGTTCCTCCTGCTGGTCATGCTGCTCTTGCTGAGCACGCCTGTTGCATCGGCGCCTGTTGTCAGACATCTGTGGAAGACATTCATACATCAGCATTGATCTTACAACCCTTCAGCATAAGAAAAGAGAATACAGAATTCTTCATGACACTGAGTGAACAAAAGAGCTTCACTGATCCTCATTATGATTCAACACAGCTTCTCAGATAAGAAAGGAAAGTAGGAGTAAAGGGTTTCCCAACTAAACAACTGACTTCATTAACATCACTAGCTAGGCCAAACTGCAGGGGAAACCCATAGGTTGGCAACAGTCATTACAAAGATTCAAATCAAGCACAAGTTCATCATAACAAGCATGAAAGCAACTGATAAGCAAACTAAACTAAATGGAAGCAACTGATAAGCAAACTAAACTGACTACCTAAGACTGAGACATCTGACCTAAGAATTATTACAAACTCCGACGCTAACGATCTAAGGATCCAGATCTATCCTGGTCTTACAGACAGGGGAACCATAAGTGTGATGACCACGTGGCGGCGAGCGGTATGGGTGCTGAGTCCCAACAGGAGCGGGGGAACCACCCTCCTGGTGATGGCGCTCTGCCAACTCAGCACGCCACTCCGCAATCTCCGTTCGAGCCCTGCTTAGCTCGTCCAGAGAGTGATCCAGCTCAGTGTTAAGCACCGCGACTAGGTTGACTGTGCTGCTCAACCTAGGGTTATCCTCACCAACAGGTGAGACAACCACACTCTCGGTGCTGCCAGTAGGACGGCGGGGGTAGTACCTAAGGTTAAGACCGTCGGCCACCCCACCGAACAAGGAACAGTACTGGGAGAGTGCACGCCGTGCTGCATCCTGCATAGCCGCCTCTGCAGTGTCCCTCTCGGAGATGGAATAGTGCTCCGAAACGGCCTCCGCACCCCGGAGATCATCCTCCGGACGGCGAACTAGGCAGGTAGCCTCCCAGCGGTCCGGGTACCTCCCGCGACTGTGCTGGTAGACTACACAACGATACTCGATCGACCAGGTGTGCCGGTCGAAAGCCTGGCGCAGCAGGGTGTCGAGTGCGTCGTGGAAGTGACAACCGCGAGCGGCGTCACGGGTGATGGGTCGGGCGACCCATCCTTCCGCCTCCTGTGGCTCAGAAGACTCCGTGCTGTGGTCTGAGTCGTCGTCGTCGGGGTCTCCTCCAGTAGCTCCTCCAGTAGCTCCTCCAACAGCCGGGACGTCCCGCAGCGGTGCAGGGGGCGCCTCCAGCTGGGCCACAGAAGAACGGGGCCTCACAGATTCCACCTCTCGCTGGGGTGGGGAGGAAGAGCCCTGCTGCTCTCGGTGCTGGCGCCGGCGTTCCTGCTCCTCACGCAGGCGGTGGTGCAGTCTCTCCAGGTGACTCGACTGACCGGACACGGTGCGGTGCAGAGGACGCTCCGCAAGTCGAGACGGTAGGAAAGGAATCACCGACTTACGTGCAGTGTGTCTAAGACGAGCCATCTACAAAAGACACCGTAAGCACAAGAGTAAGAGCAGAACTAATATGACAAGTGAATAATCCATAGACAGAACAAGATAAAAATTTTCACAAGGTATAATATAGTATATTTATGTAGTAAAACATAGGGTTGGTCGAGGTGACCGACTTTTGAAGTAACATCAGAGGTCAAGGTGAGAGGGGAGGTCAATAGTCCTTAGTACGACCAGTGCTACTCTAGGTCAGCGGTCCTACAGTCAGCACGGCTTTGATACCACTTATGTCACACCCGGTTTTGGAAGGCAAACCGAATGCGAACTATGTACGTGCCAGGATCAGAACTAACGTACACAACGATTACATAAATGAACATCATCACACAGTGCTCGAATAATAACATAAAAGAGTACTTATTACATCATAGAGTCATAGACATCCACATAGTCATTGTCTTAACAGTTAAATCAAAGTACTAGCGAAACGCAGTAAAGATAAGGCCTTCACAGGCAGCTGACTGGGGGTTGCCGCCAACCCACACCTAGAATTCGTCGTAGTCTTGGAACTCCTGGAAGTCTCCTTCCACGGCTTCACCTTCTCCTGAGCAGTGGTTACAATGCGGACAACCTGGTGTTTTGTGGTAAAGCAAGGATGAGTACACATCAACGTACTCAGCAAATGTCCCGTTTGGCTGAAGTGGACTAGCTTTATGTGGGGTTAGGCTCAAGCAGTTGCTTTTAGTTGGTCAGGTATTTATCATTAGTAGAAGCCAGATTTTAGCATTGACCAACCCGTAAACCATTTCCTCATCGAGGAAACAACATCATCATAGTCGAACCAAAACCATAACATAATCCTTGTATCTCGAACCATCTGTATCACTAATCAAAGAGGATCCCAAGGCTGCTCTTAACCGTGAGCACGTTTGATATATCAGTTTTCACTACCCTCTGCAGAGGTTGCACACTTTACCCATGAGCCATGATTCCCTTTCTACCCGGGGAGAGCTAATCCCCATTGACCACTACCTAGGTGGTCCGGCAGGGCATCACTACGTAGCTTTTACAGAGATTCCCTAGAGATCATAGCTGCCCGTTAGGTTTCTCCAGTTTGATAAACACAGTACCCCTCCCCGCAGGAGAGTGACTAACAAAGAGCAAAACGAAAGAACCTCGGCACTCAGCCTCGGCAGAGCAAGCACTGTGCCTGGACCCCATTGACGGCACGACGGCTAAGCAACTACACCTCTAGTTCACCTAATTAATCAGCTAAGGGCATCCCATTTCACCCTCATGGTTGTACTGTTATCCCGGGTGGTCTCTCAACGAACAAGTCCTTACGGAGAGGTACTCAGGAAACAGCCTGAGCCCCCTAGAGTATCACAAGATCATCAACATCATCAGGATAACAGTATCATAAATAGTCACATCATGTTCATTGATTAAGTTAAGGCAGTAGCAGAGTGCTAACCATAACAACCCAGTAGGTCATCAAGGACAAAGTAAAGTGTAAAGCTAGTCAATCCTTAGGTTTCAAGTAAGTAATGCGGGGTAGTAAGTTATAAATGAATAGGACATAATGGGACAGAGGACACTTGCCTTCACCAAGCTGCTGATCAGGGATTTCCTCTGCAACCTCCTCGGGAAACACAGACTGCTCGTTGTCTACGTAAAGTAATCATTCACACTATGCACTTGGGAAGATAACAAACAAAAGCAACATACAAACATATGCAGCAAAGAGATCACAAGTTCATAGCAGAAAAGGGATAGGCACTCTGGTGTTCCCTAGGTCTGGGGTAGAGGACTATACAAAGTGATTCACTATCCACTAATCAGGTTTAAGTCAGTGGTGGGATTAAATCATTACATGGTTTTAAGTTCCTAAACTTAGGTGTTTAAGTCCCTAATCTTAAGTACTCCAACTTTTATTAAAGTCTACCAATTTCTAATTATCTCAAATGGGGTTCCAATAACCTTAATCCTATCCTAATGATTAATTATTAATTGGTACATGGAAGCAGCATGGAAACATTGTTTAAATAGATAGACAAAAACATCATGAGCATTTTGCAATTTGAAGCACTTAATTTGGAGTTCATATGACAAAGTTATGGATTTTACAAGTTTAGGGGTTAAAAATATACCCTAAATACCTATTTTGAATTAAATAAAAGGTCCAGGGACCTAACTGAGAGAAACCAGGGACGGCGGGTTCAATTTCTAGAAAACCGGGGGGTATCTTTAAGAAAACGCGCGCGCGAAGGGGTATCGGGCTACTACGGCCGTCAGATCTAAAGCGAACGGCCAGGATTAGATCCTGCGGGCGGGCGCGCGAGCGCGCGGCGGCCTGGGCGACTGACAGGCGGGACCGGGCGGGCAGCGCGGGGCGCGGGCAGGCTGACAGGCGGGGCCGGCGGGCAGAGCGAGCGCGCGGGCGGGCTGACAGGCGGGGCCGGCGGGCAGCGCGAGCGCGCGGGCGGACTGACAGGCGGGGCCCAACGGCAGGGGGACGGGGTGTGGGGGAAGCGGGCCTGGGCCGCTGGATCTCGGGCGGATGGCCAGGATTGGGCTTGGCCTAATTAAAGCGGGGGCCACCCGATCTGGGACGGACGGTGGGGATCGGGTGGCCGGCCTGGGCTTCTCCTACGGCTAGCTGGGGCGGCGGCGCTCGTCCCCGCGGCGGAGGACTCGCCGGAGACGAGGGGCGCGGGCGTTTGGCGGGTCTCTGGGGCGACCTGAGTGGCCGGGAAGGTTGGGGAGGGCACGGGGAGTCCTCTGGTGGGGTCTGGGTCGGGGCAGGGGCACCGGAGGGGGGCGGTTCACGGCGGAGCGGCTCGGCGGCGGGGTTACCCTACTCCGGCGAGGAATTAAACGCGACAGAGAGCAAAACAAAGGTCGATAGGGGCGGGAGAGGTTCCTTACCTCAAGGCGGGCTCCGGGGACTCCTCGGCGGCGGCAATGGCGCGACGGTGGCCCGGGGCGACGGTGGCGGACCTCCGTGGCTGCATGGGGAACGGCGGGTGAGCGCGGGCAGAGAGAAATAGGGAGGGGGACAGGGAATTGGGGCGCGTCCCGGGTTGCGGACACCGGGGCGAAGCTCACCGTGGCAACGGACACGACGGAGCTCCAATGGCGGCCGAGAAACGAGCTCGGGACGACGGGGTTTACGGCGGCGGCGCTCTGCGTGCGCGCAGCGAGGGGGGAAGAGGGGTCTACTGGAGTGCAAATGGGGGAGGGGGAGAGGGCGAGTGGGGCTCGGGGCTCAAGTGGCCAGGGGCGGGTCAGTTGCGAGCTCCACGCGCGACGTGGGCGCGGAGAAGGCGGGCGCGCGCAGCTCGGCGGCGGTTACGCGGGGACGACGGGGCTGACAGCCCGGGCCCGCGAGCAGAGAGAGAGGGGAGAGCGGAGGCGGGCGCGCGAGAGGCGGCTGCGCTGACGGGCGGGCCCGCCAGGGCAGAGAGAGCGGGGGGGGGGGGGGGGGGGGGGGAGAGCGCGCGCGCGGGATTGGGCCGGCTGGGCCGAAAGGCCGAGGGGGGCAGGGTGGCGGGCTTCTTTTCCTTTTCTTTTTATTCTGGAATTGTTTTCTCTTTTCTTTTTATTTTCTCTATTAGATTCAAATTCAAATAAGCCACAAATTCAAATTGGACTTTCCAAGAGTTATGCACCAAGCAAAAGTGAGATCTAGGGTTCAACATGATGCAACAATTCATACTCCCTTAGGGTTTAACTTATTAAACTATTATTACAAATAAAATAAGCACTTTTCTCCTATAGAAATAAGAAAGAAAAGAATGAGGAAGGATGAGAAAAGGGAAGTAACACCTGAATTTGTGAATATGAGCAAAGAAATTTTATACCCCCAAATTCAGGGTGTTACACCAAGCTAGGTACAAGATAGGAGTGCACATGTAGGGATAAAAACGGACGGAAAAAACCCCCTCTCCCATTTCCGTATCCGCATTTTATCATCGGAAACGGGATCGGGTCCGGAATAGTCGGGAACGGAAACGAGATCGGGATAAACGAAATTGCGAAAAACGAACCGAAACGGAAATACTAACGGAAACTCATAATTTAATACAAATAGAAATGTTATTGATGTTTGACTAGTGATTGATTGGCAGAACAATAACATAAAACAAATAGATATAGAGAGGCAATATTCTATTGTTGTTTAGTTGCTAAATGTGTACATTTAGCTACATCCGATGTTGTTTAAGACTTTAGATCACTTGTCATTTGAAAAGAGCCGGTGGTTACAATGGTCAATTGTGCTATAATTTGTCACCTAAATACACGATGATTTAGTTTATATACTAATGCATATTAGACTCGTCCCATATTTGTCAAATACAGAATAAATACGGGTTCAATCCGGAAAAAAACGGGATCCCGCAAAAACGGACGGAATAAGCCCTCACCCGTTTCCGTCCCGTTTCCATATTTTTCCATAAATACGGAAACAGTCGGGTCAAATGTAGAAAACGGTACGGGTCGGGACAGGATTTTTTCCGCCCGTTTTCAACCCTATGCACATGCACCAACGAAATTTTACAAGATTAGTGATTCAGACCAGATTTTCATCATATATATACCCACAATTATTATCATGCACCCTTAAACTATTTACATCTTCCTCTAATTCACTCCATCTGATTGGTTATCCGTACCGTCTCATTTTGCACCACTATATACGTTGACTTTGTCTCAACTCATGTTTGATTGACTGCACGTAGAAGAGAAGACACAATTTGTATGAATGAATGCAAAGTAAATCATTTTAAGACCATTTAGCTGCACCACACGTACTCAGAAAAACGTCGTATCTAGCCGGCCAGCTACTTGGGCGGACAACCATCCAATCATGTGGTCTAGCTTCTCCCCCGCTTACTGCTTACAGAAGGGGTCTAGGTTTTACAAAAAGAAAAGAAAAAAAAGGAAAAACGTGTCGATTGGAGCGTGTCGGGTCTAGAGATGGCAACTGGTACAAACCCGATGGGTTTGCCATCTCAAACCTATACCCGTGAAAAATATCTATACCCACTAAAAAACTCCTACCTATGACAGGTTTGAAATTTTGCCCAAATCCATACCCCATTAGGTTAGCGGGTACCCACGGGTTACCCGCGGGTTTCATCTCCAATATAATTGTTCTTCTCATAATCAATAAGTACCGTAATGATTAATGAGGTCATGGTCCAAAATTTATATGATGAACAACGAGTTCATAATTTGGTATAAAAATTATTAATTGAGAAAATGGAATGCACATAATAAGTTGTATAATCAAGTGACATTGCACTAAGTTATCTATCCACCACATATATAATGCTAGTATAAACTATAATAACAAGCAATCAACACTCTCACCAACTATCTATACATTCACATTTGATAAAAATTAGGAAGTAAATAGGGAGATAACGAGTTTGTTATTCATTTATAAAATAAAATGACAATATACACTAGACTTGGTTGGGTTTAAAAAACCACGGGTTCATGGGTTTGAGTACTATAGGAACAAACTCGTACCCATGAACCCGTTGAGTATAGATTTATTTCAGTAAAAAACCTATGAATACGGAGATTGACCCAAACCTGTATCATAACGAGGTAAAAACCTATTAGATTTCGGGTATCCACGACCTTGCTCTTCAGGCAACGCATTGGCCCGGGAAGATGCAGCAATGCTGCACGAGCCTCAGACGTGTTCTGTCAACTACGCCTTTCTTTTCCATTTTCAGTACCTAACGCTGGTCAGATCTACCAATCAGGCGATAAAGAAATCACGTGACGTGATGGAAAGAGGCGATCCAGCACCGGCTGGAAAATGCAAAAAGGACCGCAGCTGTCCAGATCGGATGCGCCATGTGGGACCGGAGGTGAACTGTTTGCCCGTTCATCCATCTTCGCCTTTTCTGGTATGATGATCCTATGGAGCCCTGTACGCTGCCAACTAAAAATTGCACCCACCTTAAATTATCACAAGTATAAAATAAATACGAGTACTTTTAGAAGTTCGATCTATTGTAGTAGCAAAGTTTTAGAAGTTCGATGACAGGGCGGACGGTTTGATGGCCCATCTTTCTCCCCGCGGTGACCACGCTTCCCTGGAAGCCTCCCCTGCACAACTATGGCGTGGCCGCTTCCTTCCTTCCTTCTTTCTCGCTACTCCGTCCATCCCCGTTGTTTGGAACAAGTGATAGTTCCCACGGTTGCCCGAGGGGATGAGGACGTCGAGGAAGGGCATGGCCACCATGCCGTTGGACGTTTCGTCTCGCGGATTTCAGCATTTGTTCATGGCACCGGTATTCCCATTCAACGAAGTATAGGTAAACATGGTGAAGATCAAGGCCTTGTTCGTTTCTGTCGTATTAGTTGGTCGAAACGATTCCTAACCGGATTGTTTCTTTGATTTATATAAACTTTGATTAGGTGGAACGATTCCGGGTGCAATCCGACACAAACGAACAAGTCCCAAGTATATACGTCGATTGAGCTGACATGGTCTCGTTGGAGCTGGTTTGGAATTTGAAGAAGGGGCGATCGGAGTCGGAGCAAAGGGAAAAGACAGTGGCGTCAGAACATGGAAGATCCAATCCAAGGAGGGCAATGCTCTGACAGTGGGGTTGGTTCGTCATTGTCAACAACTCAACATCATTGGTTCCCGGCACCAAAATGTGTTTGGTTTATAAGGTTAAACTAGGATGAGCTGAGGGTGACACCGTTCTCTCGATTTTTTAGGACCATGCCGGCACAAAAAATTGCTTCGGTGTTCATCTCGCTCCCGCATGACTATCATTCAAACATAATTAAAAATGTGACCGTCTCCTTCCATCACTTCTTCTACGTCCAACCAAACACACGCACGGTGACACAATCACTGGAATCCGAGGGGTCATGCCTGCAGGATGAGACACGTGACATTTATGTAGTTAGAGGTGAACGCAAGGTTGATGATAACTCCAAATCGTACTACTTTCTTGGTCCACATGAATTAGTCCTTTTTAATTTTATCCTAAATCAATCACTACCTGTTATACTAGATATTTCATAAAATTTTACAATATAAAAATGAAGTTACTAGATTCATCATAACTTGAACTACTATAATTTTGGATAGTCTGCTTCACTCTCTATTCAGTCCGTAGGTTTACCGAGACTGTTGGATTAGCCTACACTTTTTCTTTAAAATCTATTTAGAGAGTAGCTAAATCAGTAAATTTGGCTAGTCTTTTTAACTAATCTCTTGGAGTTACTCTTACGTAGCTAACAAATAGCTAGCTAACTATTAACTAATTTACTAAAAATAGTAAAAATAGTTAATTTTAGCCACTAACTATTAGCTCTAGTACATTCAAACACCCCCTAAATTAGTTCAGTTCAACTCGTTTATAAACTCGATCTATTTCGTTTAGCTTGTGATTTAGATGTAGAGGCATAAAAACAATATTTTTATATTTATCTAAAGCTCAGCGTAATAATACAAAGTAACATATCCATAGACTTTGAATCAAATAAATAAAATATTGACATATATAAAATATATCCTAACACTATACTGTATATCCATAGTCTATTAGTCTATACTATACTATCTATTCTATATACTCTACACCGTATATATGTTGTATCTATCTATATTCTATTATCGATTGTCTATACGTCCATTACAAATAAAGCGACAGAGTCATAGTATTATTTTATAGGATCTAGCTCCATCTATCAACTAATTATAAAGTATAATACATTATATAAAATAACATAAATTTAGAATCAATAACTTCTTATTAACTACATGAGTGTGAAATACCGGCTCCTCATTAAAACTATAAACAAATCAATCTTCGAACGAACCGATAACTCGCGACATGAGTTAGTTTGATTCAGTAGCCGGCCACATTTTTTTTTGGGTTTTTTAATGATCGGGAGCGATTGAGTGAGTGTTTATGATGCGTTCTATATGTGGATGTGGAGACGACTAGACGAGACACGAGACAGTACGAAACCGCCTCCCTCGTCGGATCTGGTGTCCCAGTCTGCTGTCTGCTCTGCTGTTGGGATCTGATCTGACGCCACCGTGAGCGCCAACATTTGGGGCTCCGGTTGGCTGGCTGTCACGGTGTACTCACGGGGACGCCGCCGGCCCCTTGGCAGGCGCAGATAATCCCCACTTCTCCCAGCGAAGCAGCGCAAAGAGGACGGCGTCCAGGTATGCTGCGGGTCCCTGCGCCAGCCACCGACAATAATGGCGGCAATCCACATCGGAGTCCACTCCCCACCTCCCCGACCACCCACCGCATCGCCAGTCGCCACGCGACAGCGACGCCCCGCATCCCCGCGGACGCCGACGGCTGGGCCTACCGCCTGCGCCTCTGGGGGCGGCGGGTCCAGACGCCACGCGCACTCTAGAAGAGTTGTTGTGCGGCGCCGGGCGCGGCGGCCGTTGGATCCCGTGCCGTGCCGCCGCCTTCGCCCCGCCCGTCCTCGGCGCGTCAGCGAACCCCCTCATTGTGGCTGCGTGCCTGCGTCGGCCAGCCCGCTTGCTTTGCCCCTCGCTTCGCTTCAAATGGTAGAGCCGCTGCAGGCTGAGCGACCGCGAGCTTGACCCGGGCGCAAGTCGGCTCGCACCCAGCCATGTCGGCGCCTGGATTCGATGACCCCCAGCTTCCGCCGCTGAGGCTCCGCGCCTCGTGCGGCGGCGCGATCGCCAGCCCACGCTCCTGCTCCTCCTCTGATACCTTCGTCAGCATGCCTTCCACGCCCTCAGGTACCGCGTGCTTTTGCGACAGTTTTTTTTTCCCAATGCGTACATGCCCTCATTGACACCGCTCCCAATCTCGATACTTCGCGCGATTGCTTGTCTGTTTACTTTTCTGATCCTAATTTGGTCGGTTATGCTTGTCTTGGCTTCTCCCCGTGGGGATCAGGTATGCTGAATCCGTGCGGTCTATGGTCACCACCACCTCGCGCACCGTCGGAGGCGTCCTCGTCGGAGATGGAGTTCGGGACGGCCCGCGAGTACGACACCACTGATGCGTTCTTCACTGACAACTGGCTCTACGACAACCACCTGTTACACAGCACGGAGAGCGATGGCAGCGAAGGGGAGGACAAGTTCATTGTTGGTCCTGACGTCAGCTTGCAGCGGACTGAGACGCCGGAGCTTGGCGATGGCTGCGGTCTCAGACACGTACATAGAGACTGCAATGCGGACTCTCATGGGTGCACACAGGCGAAGAATGCTTGCTCTTCGCCACCTTGTGGTTGTTGCTATAATGAGGAGTTGTTGAGAGATTCTTGCTCCGCTGTTTCTGTTTATGGGAGGTATCATACCATGGAGGACCACACGGAGGGGCTTGATGAGTGTGTTGCAGAAGCTTTCTTGTTCAGACTGAATTCGTTAGTTGATGCTAGCGAACAGTTAGTGGATTTCAAGAAAGGAGAGGACGACGGCTTGAATCTTAGTGCTCTGGAGAAGGAACTTCAAATGCTTACTCCGTACTTGGCTGATGAAGATGCTCTTGAGAGTAAGTAGTTCTTACCTCTTTCCCTTTGCTCAGTTTCATTTCTCACATTTACTCACTTCACGACATTGTCATTTGGATCACTCTGAGAGTTTGGAATTTGTGCTAATCCCTGACTACTATTTTGCTTCACATAAGTGCCCTTTCTCAGAATATAAATAAACCCTAAATTTCATTGCCATGAATTTCAGGGTTTGTAATGGTTAGTTGAGTTTATAGTCACTGCTATCCGCAACAGTGGGTATAATTGTAATATAAAGGAAGGCTGAATCTAGTTCCACATGTCCATGATGAAATTTTAACCTGCTCACTTGAGATTGCAAGCGGCTGCAGCTGCAAGTCTTAGCTACAATAGGATTCTGTTGTGAGCTGCAGCCACAGCCCAGATGCAGTGAGCACAGCTTTTGCTTCTTAGTCCGGATCTGTATGCCTTTGTAATCTGAAATTCGTCATTCACCTATCTAACATTCTAACCCCGAGGGGTTTTTTTTCCCTTGACTTAATGTTTTTTGTTTTAACTCTAGTTATCTTTTTCAGGTACTGGACTTGAAGATGACGTCAGAGGAAATACCAACCTAGATGTATGTATGGTAACAAACGAGGAAAATGCTAATGGCAAAGAATTTCTAAAAGATAGCTACTGCATACTTCCTTCTCCTGAGAGTGCAGTCCCTTTTGATGTTTATGGGGTGGAAGACTTCAAGACAGAAGATACAGATCTTCAAAACCCTACCGCGCTCGCAAATTTCAGGAAGATCCAAAAATTGATCCTGCACTCTCTAATGTTCAGCAGGAGTATGAAGTATTTGACCTGAAAATATTCACCGGAAGAACCGGTTCACCATCAGACACCTTTCTTATTTTCTTCTGCTTGCCAAATCATTTTAGGGGCACTGTGCTCATGCTAAGATGTCCACTGCAGGACTGGCTTTGACGGAAAACAAAGAATTCCCTATTGTCATGGATTCCGTATAGCTGGAAGATATCGTATCAATGAGTATCTTGGTTCTGCTGCATTCAGCAAGGTTGTACGGGCACACGACCTTACGCACTGGAGTTGATGTATGCCTTAAAATAATTAAAAATGACAAGGATTTCTTTGACCAGAGTTTGGATGAGATAAAGCTCCTCAAGTTTGTCAATAAGTATGATCCAGATGATGATCAGTCATATATTGCGTCTCTATGATTATTTTACTATCAGGTGTGTGATGCACATATTCACTTATTCAGTGAACTAGGTCTTGTGCTTTCATTACACCATAGAATTCAATCAACAGCCATATTGCTCTTAGGGAGGTCATTCATACCAAGTGCTAGGATCCATTAAGAATAAAAGGTTGCATGTTTTTCCTGTTTGTTATGTATACTTTTACAATTTACATATTTGATATTTATCCAAGCTCACTTTGAAACGTGCAAATTGCTGATGGTGAAACAATTCAACAGGAACATCTCTTTATTGTCACTGAGTTACTACGGGCAAATCTTTATGAGTTTCAGAAATATAACCAGGAGTCTGGTGACGAGGTGTACTTTTCACTGCCCAGAATACAGGTATATGCAACTGTTTTGTGATCAAATTACTCCTTACTTGACCTGTCATATGGATTAGTTAACTCTAATTCAAGTAATTAGAAAAGCATTTGCAGCTACAAATGTAAGAGTGTTTTCTCATTTGCTTTCAGGCTATAGCTCGACAATGCTTGGAGGCTTTGGTGTACTTGCATCATTTAAACATAGTTCACTGTGATCTGAAACCAGAGAATATCCTTCTGAAGAGCTACAGCAGATGTGAAATCAAAGTTATTGATCTTGGAAGCAGCTGCTTCTTGTCAGATAACTTAAACTTATATGTCCAATCACGTTCTTACCGATCTCCTGAGGTCATCTTGGGTTTACCATATGATCAGAAAATTGACATTTGGTCTCTTGGCTGCATCTTATCTGAACTGTACACTGGTGAAGTAAGTATAATATCTTGATCTTCCTGTTCTCCTGTTTTGTTTGGTATAATATTGAAATTTCAACATGTGAACCAACTGAATAAAAAAAAACAAATGACAAGTAAGGGTTGTGCTTACAGTTAAATCCTTGCATGTCTTTTAAGCTTATATTGGAAACTAACAAAATCTTGTTTACCATTGTGTTGGCATTTACTGTGGTAAATAACTGTTGGCATTTGAGATTCTCATTGTGTTGTTTTACCTTGTTTTGTTACTCATCCTCATCAGAGAAGATGTATATATGCCATGAATTCTGTAGGTGCTTGACATGTTGGTTGAACCTTAGGTGACATTGCAAGTACGAAGAAATATGTACCCAAATGCGAATTTACGATTCGAACCTTGTGTGGTGGCTATTTTCCTGTGGTTTCAAAAGCTTAAATTGCTAAACATCTGGAAAATGCTTGTGATTTCAGAATGCATATAACGGGGAATCATTGTCTCTTGAAACTGACAGTAGTATTTGCTATATGTACTCCTGTTTTCTAAAAGACGTCATAGATGTGACTTGGACCCTTTTGACCATGTCACACAGGTACTCTTTCCTAATGAATCAAATGCCAATCATTCTGCTCGTATGAGTGGGATAATTGGTCCAATTGATATGGAAATGCTTGCATCAGGACAGGAGACCCAGAAGTACTTCACAGATGACTATGACCTTTTCCACACGAACGAGGTAATTAATTGGATTATATGCAAGATTACCAACATAACTTGTTTCAGGTATGCACTATAGTTGACAACCAAATCAGTGATGTTGTTCGTGTTGATTTTGAATGATGACCTGAAAACCACATGACTGGTAATTAACTGGAACGAGGTACCCTAACGTTGTTGTCACCATACACCATGAGATCTTTGGCATAAGAATTTTAGTTGTTTGTTCTTTGTGGCGTTTCCATTCATCAATGGATACTTACTTTTTCCATTCCATTTCCTGCTAAAAAATAGGAGACAGATCAGTTGGAGTATTTGATCCCAGAGAAATCCTCTTTGCGGCGCCACTTGCAGTGCCCAGACAAGAAATTTGTTGACTTTTTGTCTTACCTGCTGCAAATAAATCCCAGAAACAGACCAACGGCCAGCGAAGCGTTGCAACACCGATGGCTTTCGTTCAAATATAGTTCAACGGCCAATCAGACTCGTTCCTGACAAGTAGGCAACACTTTCTGAAGCTACTGGCTCCTGAAACAACATGTTTCCTTTTGCAGTAGGATTTGGCTTCGTGGTTTTTTTAGGTCAACACTTGGCGTTGAAAAACCTGTTTTGCAAGGTGAATCGATCGTGTATATGCGCTGGTTCATGCATGTAAATATGAGAAAAGTGGTTCCTTTTTTTTTCTGTACAGTTGCCATGTACTACAGTGTTGATCCAACTCATGGTATAGCAAAATGGAATTCATAGATTTGCCTTTGTCGTTTAATCTGATGCACTGTGTTTTCAACCGGATTTCTGGTTCTTGACCTAAATAATGGTTGGGAGCACTACAACCATGGTGCTGTTTGTTTCAAGAGGGAGTGCGGGAATGGTAATGCAACTAGCTACTAACAGTGCTAACTGTTACTACTACAGAGGAACTAAAAACGTTATCCGTTTGGTTCGGCTCTGGAAGTGCTTCACTCGGCCTCTAATAGAAGTTGTTGCCATTGATGAAAGGCCATGCACGGATGAAGATGAAGTGGTCCAGCTCCTAGGGAAGTGACGTGCCATGAATGGGTTGCGCCGTGCTGCGAACCAGTCTGCGTCGACTGCTTGGATTGATGCAGCACGCAGACTCCAACCTCGCCCTCCCGCCACGCCTGGCGGCTACGAGCAGGATGCCACGGTGGTTGTGCTGCTGAGAC
>NW_023366865.1:0-76711 GCF_902167145.1 Zea mays
GTCCTCATGGCTATTTTCATAAAAATGGGGGTTGTGTGGCCATTTATCATCGACTAGAGGCTCATAAACCTCACCCCAAATATGTTTCCTTGCCATAGATTACATTCTTGGATTTCTGGTGGAAGCCATTTCTTGGTTAAAAACTCGTACGTGTTTAGCCTTCAGAATTATTGAAAATGGTCATTCATGGCTATTTTCGGCAAAATGGGGGTTGTGTGGCCATTGATCGTCGACCAGAGGCTCATACACCTCACCCCACAAATGTTTCCTTGTCGTAGATCACATTCTTGGATTTCTGGTGGAGACCATTTCTTGGTCAAAAATCCGTAGGTGTTAGCCTTCGATATTATTGAAAATGGTCGTTCATGGCTATTTTCGACAAAAATGGGGGTTGTGTGGCCATTGATCATCGACCAGAGGCTCATACACCTCACCCCACATATGTTTCCTTGCCATAGATCACATTCTTGGATTTCTGGTGGAGACCATTTCTTGGTCAAAAATCCGTAGGTGTTAGCCTTCAGTATTATTGTAAATGGTCATTCATGGCTATTTTCGACAAAAATGGGGGTTGTGTGGCCATTGATCATCGACCATAGGCTCATACACCTCACCCCACATATGTTTCCTTGCCATAGATCACATTCTTGGATTTCTGGTGGAGACCATTTCTTGGTCAAAAATCCGTAGGTCTTAGCCTCTAATATTATTGAAAATGGTCGCTCATGGCTATTTTCATAAAAAATGGGGGTTGTGTGGCCATTTATCATCGACTAGAGGCTCATAAATCTCACCCCACATATGTTTCCTTGCCATAGATCACATTCTTGGATTTTTGGTGGAGACCATTTCTTGGTCAAAAACTCGTACGTGTTAGCCTTCGGTATTATTGAAAATGGTCGTTCATGGCTATTTTCGGCAAAATGGGGGTTGTGTGGCCATTGATCATCGACCAGAGGCTCGTACACCTCACCCCACATATGTTTCCTTGCCATAGATTACATTCTTGGATTTCTGGTGGAAACCATTTCTTGGTTAAAAACTCGTACGTGTTAGCCTTCGGTATTATTGAAAATGGTCATTCATGGCTATTTTCGGCAAAATGGGGGTTGTGTGGCCATTGATCGTCGACCAGAGGCTCATACACCTCACCCCACATATGTTTCCTTGTCGTAGATCACATTCTTGGATTTCTGGTGGAGACCATTTCTTGGTTAAAAATCCGTAGGTGTTAGCCTTCGATATTATTGAAAATGGTCGTTCATGGCCATTTTCGACAAAAATGGGGGTTGTGTGGCCATTGATCATCGACCAGAGGCTCATACACCTCACCCCACATATGTTTCCTTGCCATAGATCACATTCTTGGATTTCTGGTGGAGACCATTTCTTGGTCAAAAATCCGTAGGTGTTAGCCTTCGGTATTATTGTAAATGTTCATTCATGGCTATTTTCGACAACAATGTGGGTTGTGTGGCCATTGATCATCGACCAGAGGCTCATACACCTCACCCCACATATGTTTCCTTGCCATAGATCACATTCGTAGATTTCTGGTGGAGACCATTTCTTGGTCAAAAATCCGTAGGTCTTAGCCTCTAATATTATTGAAAATGGTCGCTCATGGCTATTTTCATAAAAAATGGGGGTTGTGTGGAAATTTATCATCGACTAAAGGCTCATAAATCTCACCCCTCATATGTTTCCTTGCCATAGATCACATTCTTGGATTTTTGGTGGAGACCATTTCTTGGTCAAAAACTCGTACGTGTTAGCCTTCGGTATTATTGAAAATGGTCATTCATGGCTATTTTCGGCAAAATGGGGGTTCTGTGGCCATTGATCATCGACCAGAGGCTCGTACACCTCACCCCACATATGTTTCCTTGCCATAGATCACATTCTTGGATTTCTGGTGGAGACCATTTCTTGGGCAAAAATCCGAATGTGTTAGCCTTTGGTATTTTTGAAAATGGTCATTCATGGCTATTTTCGACAAAAATGGGGGTTGTGTGGCCATTGATCTTCGACCAGAGGCTCATACACCTCACTACACATATGTTTCCTTGCCATAGATCACATTCTTGGATTTATGGTGGAGACCATTTCTTGGTCAAAAATCTGTAGGTGTTAGCCTTCAGTGTCATTGAAAATTGTCGTTCATGGCTATTTTCGACAAAAAATTAGGGTTGTGTGGCCATTGATCGTCGACCAGAGGCTCATACACCTCACCCCACATATGTTTCCTTGCCATAGATCACATTCTTGGATTTCTGGTGGAGACCATTTCTTGGTCAAAAATCCGTAGGTGTTAGCCTTCGGTATTATTGAAAATGGTCGTTCATGGCTATTTTCGACAAAAATGGGGGTTGTGTGGCCATTGATCATCGACCAGACACTCATACACCTCACCCCACATATGTTTCCTTGCCATAGATCACATTCTTGGATTTCTGGTGGAGACCATTTCTTGGTCTAAAATCCGTAGGTGTTAGCCTCTAGTATTATTGAAAATGGTCGCTCATGGCTATTTTCAAGGTCGCTCATGGCTATTTTCATAAAAAATGGGGGTTGTGTGGCCATTTATCATCGACTAGAGGCTCATAAACCTCACCCCACATATGTTTCCTTGCCATAGATCACATTCTTGGATTTCTGGTGGAGACCATTTCTTGGTTAAAAACTCGTACGTGTTAGCCTTCGGTATTATTGAAAATGGTCGTTCATGGCTATTTTCGGCAAAATGGGGGTTGTGTGGCCATTGATCATCGACCAGAGGCTCATAAACCTCACCCCACATATGTTTCCTTGCCATAGATCACATTCTTGGATTTCTGGTGGAGACCATTTCTTGGTCAAAAATCCGTACGTGTTAGCCTTTGGTATTTTTGAAAATGGTCATTCATGGCTATTTTCGACAAAAATGGGGGTTGTGTGGCCATTGATCTTCGACCAGAGGCTCATACACCTCACTACACATATGTTTCCTTGCCATAGATCACATTCTTGGATTTATGGTGGAGACCATTTCTTGGTCAAAAATCCGTAGGTGTTAGCCTTCAGTGTCATTGAAAATGGTCGTTCATGGCTATTTTCGACAAAAATTAGGGTTGTGTGGCCATTGATCATCGACCAGAGGCTCATACACCTCACCCCACATATGTTTCCTTGCCATAGATCACATTCTTGGATTTCTGGTGGAGACCATTTCTTGGTCAAAAATCCGTAGGTGTTAGCCTTCGGTATTATTGAAAATGGTCGTTCATGGCTATTTTCGACAAAAATGGGGGTTGTGTGGCCATTGATCATCGACCAGACGCTCATACACCTCACCCCACATATGTTTCCTTGCCATAGATCACATTCTTGGATTTCTGGTGGAGACCATTTCTTGGTCTAAAATCTGTAGGTGTTAGCCTCTAGTATTATTGAAAATGGTCGCTCATGGCTATTTTCAAGGTCGCTCATGGCTATTTTCATAAAAAATGGGGGGTGTGTGGCCATTTATCATCGACTAGAGGCTCATAAACCTCACCCCACATATGTTTCCTTGCCATAGATTACATTCTTGGATTTCTGGTGGAAACCATTTCTTGGTTAAAAACTCGTACGTGTTAGCCTTCGGTATTATTGAAAATGGTCATTCATGGCTATTTTTCGGCAAAATGGGGGTTGTGTGGCCATTGATCGTCGACCAGAGGCTCATACACCTCACCCCACATATGTTTCCTTGTCGTAGATCACATTCTTGGATTTCTGGTGGAGACCATTTCTTGGTCAAAAATCCGTAGGTGTTAGCCTTCGATATTATTGAAAATGGTCGTTCATGGCTATTTTCGACAAAAATGGGGGTTGTGTGGCCATTGATCATCGACCAGAGGCTCATACACCTCACCCCACATATGTTTCCTTGCCATAGATCACATTCTTGGATTTCTGGTGGAGACCATTTCTTGGTCAAAAATCTGTAGGTGTTAGCCTTCGGTATTATTGTAAATGGTCATTCATGGCTATTTTCGACAAAAATGGGGGTTGTGTGGCCATTGATCATCGACCAGAGGCTCATACACCTCACCCCACATATGTTTCCTTGCCATAGATCACATTCTTGGATTTATGGTGGGGACCATTTCTTGGTCAAAAATCCGTAGGTGTTAGCCTTCAGTGTCATTGAAAATGGTCGTTCATGGCTATTTTCGACAAAAATTAGGGTTGTGTGGCCATTGATCGTCGACCAGAGGCTCATACACCTCACCCCACATATGTTTCCTTGCCATAGATCACATTCTTGGATTTCTGGTGGAGGCCATTTCTTGGTCAAAAATCCGTAGGTGTTAGCCTTCGGTATTATTGTAAATGGTCATTCATGGCTATTTTCGACAAAAATGGGGGTTGTGTGGCCATTGATCATCGACCAGACGCTCATACACCTCACCCCACATATGTTTCCTTGCCATAGATCACATTCTTGGATTTTTGGTGGAGACCATTTCTTGGTCAAAAACTCGTACGTGTTAGCCTTCGGTATTATTGAAAATGGTCGTTCATGGCTATTTTCGGCAAAATGGGGGTTCTGTGGCCATTGATCAACGACCAGAGGCTCGTACACCTCACCCCACATATGTTTCCTTTCCATAGATCACATTTTTGGATTTCTGGTGGAGACCATTTCTTGGTCAAAACTCCGTAGGTGTTAGCCTTCGGTATTATTGTAAATGGTCATTCATGGCTATTTTCGACAAAAATGGGGGTTGTGTGGCCATTGATCATCGACCAGACGCTCATACACCTCACCCCACATATGTTTCCTTGCCATAGATCACATTCTTGGATTTCTGGTGGAGACCATTTCTTGGTCAAAAATCCGTAGGTGTTAGCCTTCGGTATTATTGAAAATGGTCGTTCATGGCTATTTTCGACAAAAATGGGGGTTGTGTGGCCATTGATCATCGACCAGAGGCTCATACACCTCACCCCACATATGTTTCCTTGCCATAGATCACATTCTTGGATTTCTGGTGGAGACCATTTCTTGGTCAAAAATCCGTAGGTGTTAGCCTTCGGTATTATTGAAAATGGTCGTTCATGGCTATTTTCGACAAAAATGGGGGTTGTGTGGCCATTGATCATCGACCAGACGCTCATACACCTCACCCCACATATGTTTCCTTGCCATAGATCACATTCTTGGATTTCTGGTGGAGACCATTTCTTGGTCTAAAATCCATAGGTGTTAGCCTCTAGTATTATTGAAAATGGTCGCTCATGGCTATTTTCAAGGTCGCTCATGGCTATTTTCATAAAAAATGGGGGTTGTGTGGCCATTTATCATCGACTAGAGGCTCATAAACCTCGCCCCACATATGTTTCCTTGCCATAGATCACATTCTTGGATTTCTGGTGGAGACCATTTCTTGGTCAAAAATCCGTACGTGTTAGCCTTTGGTATTTTTGAAAATGGTCATTCATGGCTATTTTTGACAAAAATGGGGGTTGTGTGGCCATTGATCTTCGACCAGAGGCTCATACACCTCACTACACATATGTTTCCTTGCCATAGATCACATTCTTGGATTTATGGTGGAGACCATTTCTTGGTCAAAAATCCGTATATGTTAGCCTTCAGTGTCATTGAAAATGGTCGTTCATGGCTATTTTCGACAAAAATTAGGGTTGTGTGGCCATTGATCATCGACCAGAGGCTCATACACCTCACCCCACATATGTTTCCTTGCCATAGATCACATTCTTGGATTTCTGGTGGAGACCATTTCTTGGTCAAAAATCCGTAGGTGTTAGCCTTCGGTATTATTGAAAATGGTCGTTCATGGCTATTTTCGACAAAAATGGGGGTTGTGTGGCCATTGATCATCGACCAGACGCTCATACACCTCACCCCACATATGTTTCCTTGCCATAGATCACATTCTTGGATTTCTGGTGGAGACCATTTCTTGGTCTAAAATCCGTAGGTGTTAGCCTCTAGTATTATTGAAAATGGTCGCTCATGGCTATTTTCATAAAAAATGGGGGTTGTGTGGCCATTTATCATCGACTAGAGGCTCATAAACCTCACCCCACATATGTTTCCTTGCCATAGATTACATTCTTGGATTTCTGGTGGAAACCATTTCTTGGTTAAAAACTCGTACGTGTTAGCCTTCGGTATTATTGAAAATGGTCATTCATGGCTATTTTTCGGCAAAATGGGGGTTGTGTGGCCATTGATCGTCGACCAGAGGCTCATACACCTCACCCTACATATGTTTCCTTGTCGTAGATCACATTCTTGGATTTCTGGTGGAGACCATTTCTTGGTCAAAAATCCGTAGGTGTTAGCCTTCGATATTATTGAAAATGGTCGTTCATGGCTATTTTCGACAAAAATGGGGGTTGTGTGGCCATTGATCATCGACCAGAGGCTCATACACCTCACCCCACATATGTTTCCTTGCCATAGATCACATTCTTGGATTTCTGGTGGAGACCATTTCTTGGTCAAAAATCCGTAGGTGTTAGCCTTCGGTATTATTGTAAATGGTCATTCATGGCTATTTTCGACAAAAATGGGGGTTGTGTGGCCATTGATCATCGACCAGAGGCTCATACACCTCACCCCACATATGTTTCCTTGCCATAGATCACATTCTTGGATTTATGGTGGAGACCATTTCTTGGTCAAAAATCCGTAGGTGTTAGCCTTCAGTGTCATTGAAAATGGTCGTTCATGGCTATTTTCGACAAAAATTAGGGTTGTGTGGCCATTGATCGTCGACCAGAGGCTCATACACCTCACCCCACATATGTTTCCTTGCCATAGATCACATTCTTGGATTTCTGGTGGAGACCATTTCTTGGTCAAAAATCCGTAGGTGTTAGCCTTCGGTATTATTGTAAATGGTCATTCATGGCTATTTTCGACAAAAATGGGGGTTGTGTGGCCATTGATCATCGACCAGACGCTCATACACCTCACCCAACCTATGTTTCCTTGCCATAGATCACATTCTTGGATTTTTGGTGGAGACCATTTCTTGGTCAAAAACTCGTACGTGTTAGCCTTCGGTATTATTGAAAATGGTCGTTCATGGCTATTTTCGGCAAAATGGGGGTTCTGTGGCCATTGATCATCGACCAGAGGCTCGTACACCTCACCCCACATATGTTTCCTTTCCATAGATCACATTTTTGGATTTCTGGTGGAGACCATTTCTTGGTCAAAAATCCGTAGGTGTTAGCCTTCGGTATTATTGTAAATGGTCATTCATGGCTATTTTCGACAAAAATGGGGGTTGTGTGGCCATTGATCATCGACCAGACGCTCATACACCTCACCCCACATATGTTTCCTTGCCATAGATCACATTCTTGGATTTCTGGTGGAGACCATTTCTTGGTCAAAAATCCGTAGGTGTTAGCCTTCGGTATTATTGAAAATGGTCGTTCATGGCTATTTTCGACAAAAATGGGGGTTGTGTGGCCATTGATCATCGACCAGAGGCTCATACACCTCACCCCACATATGTTTCCTTGCCATAGATCACATTCTTGGATTTCTGGTGGAGACCATTTCTTGGTCAAAAATCCGTAGGTGTTAGCCTTCGGTATTATTGAAAATGGTCGTTCATTGCTATTTTCGACAAAAATGGGGGTTGTGTGGCCATTGATCATCGACCAGACGCTCATACACCTCACCCCACATATGTTTCCTTGCCATAGATCACATTCTTGGATTTCTGGTGGAGACCATTTCTTGGTCTAAAATCCATAGGTGTTAGCCTCTAGTATTATTGAAAATGGTCGCTCATGGCTATTTTCAAGGTCGCTCATGGCTATTTTCATAAAAAATGGGGGTTGTGTGGCCATTTATCATCGACTAGAGGCTCATAAACCTCGCCCCACATATGTTTCCTTGCCATAGATCACATTCTTGGATTTCTGGTGGAGACCATTTCTTGGTTAAAAACTCGTACGTGTTAGCCTTCGGTATTATTGAAAATGGTCGTTCATGGCTATTTTCGGCAAAATGGGGGTTGTGTGGCCATTCATTATCGACCAGAGGCTCGTACACCTCACCCCACATATGTTTCCTTGCCATAGATCACATTCTTGGATTTCTGGTGGAGACCATTTCTTGGTCAAAAATCCGTACGTGTTAGCCTTTGGTGTTTTTGAAAATGGTCATTCATGGCTATTTTCGACAAAAATGGGGGTTGTGTGGCCATTGATCTTCGACCAGAGGCTCATACACCTCACTACACATATGTTTCCTTGCCATAGAACACATTCTTGGATTTATGGTGGAGACCATTTCTTGGTCAAAAATCCGTACGTGTTAGCCTTCAGTGTCATTGAAAATGGTCGTTCATGGCTATTTTCGACAAAAAATTAGGGTTGTGTGGCCATTGATCGTCGACCAGAGGCTCATACACCTCACCCCACATATGTTTCCTTGCCATAGATCACATTCTTGGATTTCTGGTGGAGACCATTTCTTGGTCAAAAATCCGTAGGTGTTAGCCTTCGGTATTATTGAAAATGGTCGTTCATGGCTATTTTCGACAAAAATGGGGGTTGTGTGGCCATTGATCATCGACCAGACGCTCATACACCTCACCCCACATATGTTTCCTTGCCATAGATCACATTATTGGATTTCTGGTGGAGACCATTTCTTCGTCTAAAATCCGTAGGTGTTATCCTCTAGTATTATTGAAAATGGTCGCTCATGGCTATTTTCAAGGTCGCTCATGGCTATTTTCATAAAAAATGGGGGTTGTGTGGCCATTTATCATCGACTAGAGGCTCATAAACCTCACCCCACATATGTTTCCTTGCCATAGATTACATTCTTGGATTTCTGGTGGAAACCATTTCTTGGTTAAAAACTCGTACGTGTCAGCCTTCGGTATTATTGAAAATGGTCATTCATGGCTATTTTCGGCAAAATGGGGGTTGTGTGGCCATTGATCATCAACCAGAGGCTCGTACACCTCACCCCACATATGTTTCCTTGCCATAGATCACATTCTTGTATTTTTGGTGGAGACCATTTCTTGGTCAAAAACTCGTACGTGTTAGCCTTCGGTATTATTGAAAATGGTCGTTCATGGCTATTTTCGGCAAAATGGGGGTTCTTTGGCCATTGATCATCGACCAAAGGCTCGTACACCTCACCCCACATATGTTTCTTTTCCATAGATCACATTCTTGGATTTCTGGTGGAGACCATTTCTTGGTCAAAAATCCGTAGGTGTTAGCCTTCGGTATTATTGTAAATGGTCATTCATGGCTATTTTCGACAAAAATGGGGGTTGTGTGGCCATTGATCATCGACCAGACGCTCATACACCTCACCCCACATATGTTTCCTTGCCATAGATCACATTCTTGGATTTCTGGTGGAGACCATTTCTTGGTCAAAAATCCGTAGGTGTTAGCCTTCGGTATTATTGAAAATGGTCGTTCATGGCTTAATTTCGACAAAAATGGGGGTTGTGTGGCCATTGATCATCGACCAGAGGCTCATACACCTCACCCCACATATGTTTCCTTGCCATAGATCACATTCTTGGATTTCTGGTGGAGACCATTTCTTGGTCAAAAATCCGTAGGTGTTAGCCTTCGGTATTATTGAAAATGGTCGTTCATGGCTATTTTCGACAAAAATGGGGGTTGTGTGGCCATTGATCATCGACCAGACGCTCATACACCTCACCCCACATATGTTTCCTTGTCATAGATCACATTCTTGGATTCCTGGTGGAGACCATTTCTTGGTCTAAAATCCATAGGTGTTAGCCTCTAGTATTATTGAAAACTGGTCGCTCATGGCTATTTTCAAGGTCGCTCATGGCTATTTTCATAAAAAATGGGGGTTGTGTGGCCATTTATCATCGACTAGAGGCTCATAAACCTCGCCCCACATATGTTTCCTTGCCATAGATCACATTCTTGGATTTCTGGTGGAGACCATTTCTTGGTTAAAAACTCGTACGTGTTAGCCTTCGGTATTATTGAAAATGGTCGTTCATGGCTATTTTCGGCAAAATGGGGGTTGTGTGACCATTCATTATCGACCAGAGGCTCGTACACCTCACCCCACATATGTTTCCTTGCCATAGATCACATTCTTGGATTTCTGGTGGAGACCATTTCATGGTCAAAAATCCGTACGTGTTAGCCTTTGGTATTTTTGAAAATGGTCATTCATGGCTATTTTCGACAAAAATGGGGGTTGTGTGGCCATTGATCTTCGACCAGAGGCTCATACACCTCACTACACACTATGTATCCTTGCCATAGATCACATTCTTGGATTTATGGTGGAGACCATTTCTTGGTCAAAAATCCGTAGGTGTTAGCCTTCAGTGTCATTGAAAATGGTCGTTCATGGCTATTTTCGACAAAAATTAGGGTTGTGTGGCCATTGATCGTCGACCAGAGGCTCATACACCTCACCCCACATATGTTTCCTTGCCATAGATCACATTCTTGGATTTCTGGTGGAGACCATTTCTTGGTCAAAAATCCGTAGGTGTTAGCCTTCGGTATTATTGAAAATGGTCGTTCAATGGCTATTTTCGACAAAAATGGGGGTTGTGTGGCCATTGATCATCGACCAGACGCTCATACACCTCACCCCACATATGTTTCCTTGCCATAGATCACATTCTTGGATTTCTGGTGGAGACCATTTCTTGTTCTAAAATCCGTAGGTGTTAGCCTCTAGTATTATTGAAAATGGTCGCTCATGGCTATTTTCAAGGTCGCTCATGGCCATTTTCATAAAAAATGGGGGTTGTGTGGCCATTTATCATTGACTAGAGGCTCATAAACCTCACCCCACATATGTTTCCTTGCCATAGATTACATTCTTGGATTTCTGGTGGAGACCATTTCTTGGTTAAAAATCCGTACGTGTTAGCCTTTGGTATTTTTGAAAATGGTCATTCATGGCTATTTTCGACAAAAATGGGGGTTGTGTGGCCATTGATCATCGACTAGAGGCTCATACACCTCACCCCACATATTTTTCCTTGCCATAGATCACATTCTTGGATTTCTGGTGCAGACATTTCTTGGTCATAAATCCGTAGGTGTTAGCCTTCGGTATTATTGAAAATGGTCGTTCATGGATATTTTCGACAAAAATGGGGGTTGTGTGGCCATTGATCATCGACCAGACGCTCATACACCTCACCCCACATATGTTTCCTTGCCATAGATCACATTCTTGGATTTCTGGTGGAGTACCATTTCTTGGTCTAAAATCCGTAGGTGTTAGCCTCTAGTATTATTGAAAATGGTCGCTCATGGCTATTTTCAAGGTCGCTCATGGCTATTTTCATAAAAAATGGGGGTTGTGTGGCCATTTATCATCGACTAGAGGCTCATAAACCTCACCCCACATATGTTTCCTTGCCATAGATTACATTCTTGGATTTCTGGTGGAAACCATTTCTTGGTTAAAAACTCGTACGTGTTAGCCTTCGGTATTATTGAAAATGGTCATTCATGGCTATTTTCGGCAAAATGGGGGTTGTGTGGCCATTGATCATCGACCAGAGGCTCATACACCTCACCCCACATATGTTTCCTTGCCATAGATCACATTCTTGGATTTCTGGTGGAGACCATTTCTTGGTCAAAAATCTGTAGGTGTTAGCCTTCGGTATTATTGAAAATGGTCGTTCATGGCTATTTTCGACAAAAATGGGGGTTGTGTGGCCATTGATCATCGACTAGAGGCTCATACACCTCACCCCACATATGTTTCCTTGCCATAGATCACATTCTTGGATTTCTGGTGGAGACCATTTCTTGGTCAAAAATCCATAGGTGTTAGCCTTCGGTATTATTGAAAATGGTCGTTCATGGCTATTTTCGACAAAAATGGGGGTGTGTGGCCATTGATCATCGACCAGATGCTCATACACCTCACCCCACATATGTTTCCTTGCCATAGATCACATTCTTGGATTTCTGGTGGAGACCATTTCTTGGTCTAAAATCCGTAGGTCTTAGCCTCTAGTATTATTGAAAATGGTCGCTCATGGCTATTTTCATAAAAAATGGGGGTTGTGTGGCCATTTATCATCACCTAGAGGCTCATAAACCTCACCCCACATATGTTTCCTTGCCATAGATCACATTCTTGGATTTCTGGTGGAGACCATTTCTTGGTTAAAAACTCGTACGTGTTAGCCTTCGGTATTATTGAAAATGGTCGTTCATGGCTATTTTCGGCAAAATGGGGGTTGTGTGGCCATTGATCATCGACCAGAGGATCATACACCTCACCCCACATATGTTTCCTTGCCATAGATCACATTCTAGGATTCCTGGTGGAGACCATTTCTTGGTCAAAAATCCATACGTGTTAGCCTTTGGTATTTTTGAAAATGGTCATTCATGGCTATTTTCGACAAAAATGGGGGTTGTGTGGCCATTGATCATCGACTAGAGGCTCATACACCTCACCCCACATATGTTTCCTTGCCATAGATCACATTCTTGGATTTCTGGTGGAGACCATTTCTTGGTCAAAAATCCGTAGGTGTTAGCCTTCGGTATTATTGAAAATGGTCGTTCATGGCTATTTTCGACAAAAATGGGGGTTGTGTGGCCATTGATCATCGACCAGACGCTCATACACCTCACCCCACATTTGTTTCCTTGCCATAGATCACATTCTTGGATTTCTGGTGGAGACCATTTCTTGGTCTAAAATCCGTAGGTGTTAGCCTCTAGTATTATTGAAAATGGTCGCTCATGGCTATTTTCAAGGTCGCTCATGGCTATTTTCATAAAAAATGGGGGTTGTGTGGCCATTTATCATCGACTAGAGGCTCATAAACCTCACCCCACATATGTTTCCTTGCCATAGATTACATTCTTGGATTTCTGGTGGAAACCATTTCTTGGTTAAAAACGCGTACGTGTTAGCCTTCGGTATTATTGAAAATGGTCATTCATGGCTATTTTCGGCAAAATGGGGGTTGTGTGGCCATTGATCGTCGACCAGAGGCTCATACACCTCACCCCACATATGTTTCCTTGTCGTAGATCACATTCTTGGATTTCTGGTGGAGACCATTTCTTGGTCAAAAAACCGTAGGTGTTAGCCTTCGATATTATTGAAAATGGTCGTTCATGGCTATTTTCGACAAAAATGGGGGTTGTGTGGCCATTGATCATAGACCAGAAGCTCATACACCTCACCCCACATATGTTTCCTTGCCATAGATCACATTCTTGGATTTCTGGTGGAGACCATTTCTTGGTCAAAAACTCGTACGTGTTAGCCTTCGGTATTATTGAAAATGGTCGTTCATGGCTATTTTCGGCAAAATGGGGGTTCTGTGGCCATTGATCATCGACCAGAGGCTCGTACACCTCACCCCACATATGTTTCCTTGCCATAGATCACATTCTTGGATTTCTGGTGGAGACCATTTCTTGGTCAAAAATCCGTAGGTTTTAGCCTTCGGTATTATTGAAAATGGTCGTTCATGGCTATTTTCGGCAAAATGGGGGTTCTGTGGCCATTGATCATCGACCAGAGGCTCGTACACCTCACCCCACATATGTTTCCTTGCCATAGATCACATTCTTGGATTTCTGGTGCAGACCATTTCTTGGTCAAAAATCCGTAGGTGTTAGCCTTCGGTATTATTGAAAATGGTCGTTCATGGCTATTTTCGACAAAAATGGGGGTTGTGTGGCCATTGATCATCGACCAGAGGCTCATACACCTCACCCCACATATGTTTCCTCGCCATAGATCACATTCTTGGATTTCTGGTGGAGACCATTTCTTGGTCAAAAATCCGTAGGTCTTAGCCTCTAATATTATTGAAAACGGTCGCTCATGGCTATTTTCGGCAAAATGGGGGTTCTGTGGCCATTGATCGTCGACCAGAGGCTCATACACCTCACCCCACATATGTTTCCTTGTCGTAGATCACATTCTTGGATTTCTGGTGGAGACCATTTCTTGGTCAAAAATCCGTAGGTGTTAGCCTTCGATATTATTGAAAATGGTCGTTCATGGCTATTTTCGACAAAAATGGGGGTTGTGTGGCCATTGATCATCGACCAGAGGCTCATACACCTCACCCCACATATGTTTCCTTGCCATAGATCACATTCTTGGATTTCTGGTGGAGACCATTTCTTGGTCAAAAATTTGTAGGTGTTAGCCTTCGGTATTATTGAAAATGGTCGTTCATGGCTATTTTCGACAAAAATGGGGGTTGTGTGGCCATTGATCATCGACCAGACGCTCATACACCTCACCCCACATATGTTTCCTTGCCATAGATTACATTCTTGGATTTCTGGTGGAGACCATTTCTTGGTCTAAAATCCGTAGGTGTTAGCCTCTAGTATTATTGAAAATGGTCGCTCATGGCTATTTTCGAGGTCGCTCATGGCTATTTTCATAAAAAATGGGGGTTGTGTGGCCATTTTCATCGACTAGAGGTTCATAAACCTCACCCCACATATGTTTCCTTGCCATAGATCACATTCTTGGATTTCTGGTGGAGACCATTTCTTGGTCAAAAATCCGTACGTGTTAGCCTTTGGTATTTTTGAAAATGGTCGTTCATGGCTTGGTCGATGATCAATGGCCACACAACCCCCATTTTTTATGAAAATAGCCATGAGCGACCATTTTCAATAATACTAGAGGCTAAGACCTACGGATTTTTGACCAAGAAATGGTCTCCACCAGAAATCCAAGAATGTGATCTATGGCAAGGAAACATATGTGGGGTGAGGTGTATGAGCCTATGGTCGATGATCAATGGCCACACAACCCCCATTTTTGTCGAAAATAGCCATGAACGACCATTTTCAATAATATCGAAGGCTAACACCTACGGATTTTTGACCAAGAAATGGTCTCCACCAGAAATCCAATAATGTGATCTACGACACGGAAACATATGTGGGGTGAGGTGTATGAGCCTCTGGTCGACGATCAATGGCCACACAACCCCCATTTTGCCGAAAATAGCCATGAATGACCATTTTCAATAATACCGAAGGCTAACACGTACGAGTTTTTAACCAAGAAATGGTTTCCACCAGAAATCCAAGAATGATAATCTATGTCAAGGAAACATATGTGGTGTGAGGTTTATGAGCCTCTAGTCGATGATAAATGGCCACACAACCCCCATTTTTATGAAAATAGCCATGAGCGACCTTGAAAATAGCCATGAGCGACCATTTTCAATAATACTAGAGGCTAACACCTACGGATTTTAGACCAAGAAATGGTCTCCACCAGAAATCCAAGAATGTGATCTATGGCAAGGAAACATATGTGGGGTGAGGTGTATGAGCGTCTGGTCGATGATCAATGGCCACACAACCCCCATTTTTGTCGAAAATAGCCATGAACGACCATTTTCAATAATACCGAAGGCTAACACCTACGGATTTTTGACCAAGAAATGGTCTCCACCAGAAATCCAAGAATGTGATCTATGGCAAGGAAACATATGTGGGGTGAGATTTATGAGCCTCTAGTCGATGAATAAATGGCCACACAACCCCCATTTTTTTATGAAAATAGCCATGAGCGACCATTTTCAATAATATTAGAGGCTAAGACCTACGGATTTTTGACCAAGAAATGGTCTCCACCAGAAATCCAAGAATGTGATCTATGGCAAGGAAACATATGTGGGGTGAGGTGTATGAGCCTCTGGTCGATGATCAATGGCTACACAACCCCCATTTTTGTCGAAAATAGCCATGAACGACCATTTTCAATAATATCGAAGGCTAACACCTACGGATTTTTGACCAAGAAATGGTCTCCACCAGAAATCCAAGAATGTGATCTATGGCAAGGAAACATATGTGGGGTGAGGTGTACGAGCCTCTGGTCGATGATCAATGGCCACACAACCCCCAATTTTTATGAAAATAGCCATGAGAGACCATTTTCAATAATACTAGAGGCTAAGACCTACGGATTTTTGACCAAGAAATGGTCTCCACCAGAAATCCAAGAATGTGATATATGGCAAGGAAACATATGTGGGGTGAGGTGTATGAGCCTCTGGTCGATGATCAATGGCCACACAACCCCCATTTTTGTCGAAAATAGCCATGAATGACCATTTACAATAATACCGAAGGCTAACACCTACGGATTTTTGACCAAGAAATGGTCTCCACCAGAAATCCAAGAATGTGATCTATGGCAAGGAAACATATGTGGGGTGAGGTGTATGAGCCTCTAGTCGATGATCAATGGCCACACAACCCCCATTTTTGTCGAAAATAGCCATGAATGACCATTTTCAAAAATACCAAAGGCTAACACGTACGGATTTTTGACCAAGAAATGGTCTCCACCAGAAATCCAAGAATGTGATCTATGGCAAGGAAACATATGTGGGGTGAGGTGTATGAGCCTCTAGTCGATGATCAATGGCCACACAACCCCCATTTTTGTCGAAAATAGCCATGAATGACCATTTTCAAAAATACCAAAGGCTAACACGTACGGATTTTTGACCAAGAAATGGTCTCCACCAGAAATCCAAGAATGTGATCTATGGCAAGGAAACATATGTGGGGTGAGGTGTATGAGCCTCTGGTCGATGATCAATTGCCACACAACCCCCATTTTGTCGAAAATAGCCATGATAGACCATTTTCAATAATACCGAAGGCTAACACCTACGGATTTTTGACCAAGAAATGGTCTCCACCAGAAATCCAAGAATGTGATCTACAACAAGGAAACATATGTGGGGTGAGGTGTATGAGCCTCTGGTCGACGATCAATGGCCACACAACCCCCATTTTGCCGAAAATAGCCATGAATGACCATTTTCAATAATACCGAAGGCTAACACGTACGAGTTTTTAACCAAGAAATGGTTTCCACCAGAAATCCAAGAATGTAATCTATGGCAAGGAAACATATGTGGGGTGAGGTCTATGAGCCTCTAGTCGATGATAAATGGCCACACAACCCCCATTTTTTATGAAAATAGCCATGAGCGACCTTGAAAATAGCCATGAGCGACCATTTTCAATAATACTAGAGGCTAACACCTACGGATTTTAGACCAAGAAATGGTCTCCACCAGAAATCCTAGAATGTGATCTATTGCAAGGAAACATATGGGGGGTGAGGTGGACGAGCCTCTGGTCGATGATCAATGGCCACACAACCCCCATTTTTGTCGAAAATAGCCATGAACAATCATTTACAATAATACCGAAGGCTAACACCTACGGATTTTTGACCAAGAAATGGTCTCCACCAGAAATCCAAGAATGTGATCTATGGCAAGGAAACATATGTGGGGTGAGGTTTATGAGCCTCTAGTCGATGATAAATGGCCACACAACCCCCATTTTTTTATGAAAATAGCCATGAGCGACCTTGAAAATAGCCATGAGCGACCATTTTCAATAATACTAGAGGCTAACCCCTACGGATTTTAGACCAAGAAATGGTCTCCACCAGAAATCCAAGAATGTGATCTATGGCAAGGAAACATATGTGGGGTGAGGTGTATGAGCGTCTGGTCAATGATCAATGGCCACACAACCCCCATTTTTGTCGAAAATAGCCATGAACGACCTATTTTCAATAATACCGAAGGCTAACACCTACGGATTTTTGACCAAGAAATGGTCTCCACCAGAAATCCAAGAATGTGATCTATGGCAAGGAAACATATGTGGGGTGAGGTGTATGAGCCTCTGGTCGATGATCATTGGCCACACAACACCCATTTTTGTCGAAAATAGCCATGAACGACCATTTTCAATAATATCGAAGGCTAACACCTACGGATTTTTGACCAAGAAATGGTCTCCACCAGAAATCCAAGAATGTGATCTACGACAAGGAAACATATGTGGGGTGAGGTGTATGAGCCTCGGGTCGACGATCAATGGCCACACAACCCCCATTTTGCAGAAAATAGCCATGAATGACCATTTTCAATAATATCGAAGGCTAACACCTACGGATTTTTGACCAAGAAATGGTCTCCACCAGAAATCCAAGAATGTGATCTACGACAAGGAAACATATGTGGGGTGAGGTGTATGAGCCTCTGGTCGACGATCAATGGCCACACAACCCCCATTTTGCCGAAAATAGCCATGAATGACCATTTTCAATAATACCGAAGGCTAACACGTACGAGTTTTTAACCAAGAAATGGTTTCCACCAGAAATCCAAGAATGTAATCTATGGCAAGGAAACATATGTGGGGTGAGGTGTATGAGCCTCTAGTCGATGATAAATGGCCACACAACCCCCATTTTTTATGAAAATAGCCATGAGCGACCTTGAAAATAGCCATGAGCGACCATTTTCAATAACACTAGAGGCTAACACCTACGGATTTTGGACCAAGAAAAGGTCTCCACTAGAAATCCAAGAATGTGATCTATGGCAAGGAAACATATGTGGGGTGAGGTGTATGAGCGTCTGGTCGATGATCAATGGCCACACAACCCCCATTTTTGTCGAAAATAGCCATGAACGACCATTTTCAATAATACCGAAGGCTAACACCTACGGATTTTTGACCAAGAAATGGTCTCCACCAGAAATCCAAGAATGTGATCTATGGCAAGCAAACATATGTGGGGTGAGGTGTATGAGCCTCTAGTCGATGATCAATGGCCACACAACCCCCATTTTTGTCGAAAATAGCCATGAATGACCATTTTCAAAAATACCAAAGGCTAACACGTACAGATTTTTGACCAAGAAATGGTCTCCACCAGAAATCCAAGAATGTGATCTATGGCAAGGAAACATATGTGGGGTGAGGTGTACGAGCCTCTGGTCGATGATCAATGGCCACACAACCCCCATTTATGTCGAAAATAGCCATGAATGACCATTTTCAATAATACCGAAGGCTAACACTTACGAGTTTTTAACCAAGAAATGGTTTCCACCAGAAATACAAGAATGTAATCTATGGCAAGGAAACATATGTGGGGTGAGGTGTATGAGCCTCTGGTCGATGATCAATGGCCACACAGCCCCCATTTTTTATGAAAATAGCCATGAGCGACCATTTTCAATAATACTAGAGGCTAAGACCTACGGATTTTTAACCAAGAAATGGTCTCCACCAGAAATCCAAGAATGTGATCTACGACAAGGAAACATATGTGGGGTGAGGTGTATGAGCGTCTGGTCGACGATCAATGGCCACACAACCCCCATTTTTGTCGAAAATAGCCATGAACGACCATTTTCAATAATACCAAAGGCTAACACCTACGGATTTTTGACCAAGAAATGGTCGGGGTGAGGTTTACGAGCCTTTGGTCGATGATCAATGGCCACACAACCCCCATTTTTTATGAAAATAGCCATGAGCGACCTTGAATATAGCCATGAGCGACCATTTTCAATAATACTAGAGGCTAACACCTACGGATTTTAGACCAAGAAATGGTTTCCACCAGAAATCCAAGAATGTGATCTATGGCAAGGAAACATATGTGGGGTGAGGTGTATGAGCCTCTGGTCGACGATCAATGGCCACACAACCCCCATTTTGCCGAAAATAGCCATGAATGACCATTTTCAATAATACCGAAGGCTAACACCTACGGATTTTTGACCAAGAAATGGTCTCCACCAGAAATCCAAGAATGTGATCTATGGCAAGGAAACATATGTGGGGTGAGGTGTATGAGCCTCTGGTCGACGATCAATGGCCACACAACCCTAATTTTTGTCGAAAATAGCCATGAACGACCATTTTCAATGACACTTGAAGGCTAACACCTACGGATTTTTGACCAAGAAATGGTCTCCACCATAAATCCAAGAATGTGATCTATGGCAAGGAAACATATGTGTAGTGAGGTGTATGAGCCTCTGGTCGAAGATCAATGGCCACACAACCCCCATTTTTGTCGAAAATAGCCATGAATGACCATTTTCAAAAATACCAAAGGCTAACACATTCGGATTTTTGCCCAAGAAATGGTCTCCACCAGAAATCCAAGAATGTGATCTATGGCAAGGAAACATATGTGGGGTGAGGTGTATGAGCCTCTGGTCGATGATCAATTGCCACACAACCCCCATTTTGTCGAAAATAGCCATGAACGACCATTTTCAATAATACCGAAGGCTAACACCTACGGATTTTTGACCAAGAAATGGTCTCCACCATAAATCCAAGAATGTGATCTATGGCAAGGAAACATATGTGTAGTGAGGTGTATGAGCGTCTGGTCGATGATCAATGGCCACACAACCCCCATTTTTGTCGAAAATAGCCATGAACGACCATTTTCAATAATACCGAAGGCTAACACCTACGGATTTTTGACCAAGAAATGGTCTCCACCAGAAATCCAAGAATGTGATCTATGGCAAGGAAACATATGTGGGGTGAGGTGTATGAGCCTCTGGTCGATGATCAATGGCCACACAACCCCCATTTTTGTCGAAAATAGCCATGAACGACTATTTTCAATAATATCGAAGGCTAACACCTACGGATTTTTTACCAAGAAATGGTCTCCACCAGAAATCCAAGAATGTGATCTACGACAAGGAAACATATGTGGGGTGAGGTGTATGAGCCTCTGGTCGATGATCAATGGTCACACAACCTCCATTTTCAATCATACCGAAGGGTAACACGTACGGATTTTTGACCAAGAAATGGTCTCCACCAGAAATCCAAGAATGCGATCTATGGCAAGGAAACATATGTGGGGTGAGGTGTATGAGCGTCTGGTCGATGATCAATGGCCACACAACCCCCATTTTTTGTCGAAAATAGCCATGAACGACCATTTTCAATAATACCGAAGGCTAACAACTACGGATTTTTGACCAAGAAATGGTCTCCACCAGAAATCCAAGAATGTGATCTACGACAAGGAAACATATGTGGGGTGAGGTGTATGAGCCTCTGGTCGACGATCAATGGCCACACAACCCCCATTTTGCCGAAAATAGCCATGAACGACCATTTTCAATAATACCGAAGGCTAACACCTACGGATTTTTGACCAAGAAATGGTCTCCACCAGAAATCCAAGAATGTGATCTATGGCAAGGAAACATATGTGGGGTGAGGTGTATGAGCCTCTAGTCGATGAACAATGGCCACACAACCCCCATTTTTGTCGAAAATAGCCATGAATGACCATTTTCAAAAATACCAAAGGCTAACACGTACAGATTTTTGACCAAGAAATGGTCTCCACCAGAAATCCAAGAATGTGATCTATGGCAAGGAAACATATGTGGGGTGAGGTGTATGAGCGTCTGGTCGATGATCAATGGCCACACAACCCCCATTTTTGTCGAAAATAGCCATGAACGACCATTTTCAATAATATCGAAGGCTAACACCTACGGATTTTTGACCAAGAAATGGTCTCCACCAGAAATCCAAGAATGTGATCTACGACAAGGAAACATATGTGGGGTGAGGTGTATGAGCCTCTGGTCGACGATCAATGGCCACACAACCCCCATTTTGCCGAAAATAGCCATGAATGACCATTTTCAATAATACCGAAGGCTAACACGTACGAGTTTTTAACCAAGAAATGGTTTCCACCAGAAATCCAAGAATGTGATCTATGGCAAGGAAACATATGTGGGGTGAGGTGTATGAGCGTCTGGTCGATGATCAATGGCCACACAACCCTAATTTTTGTCGAAAATAGCCATGAACGACCATTTTCAATAATACTAGAGGCTAACACCTACGGATTTTAGACCAAGAAATGGTCTCCACCAGAAATCCAAGAATGTGATCTATGGCAAGGAAACATATGTGGGGTGAGGTGTATGAGCGTCTGGTCGATGATCAATGGCCACACAACCCCCATTTTTGTCGAAAATAGCCATGAACGACCATTTTCAATAATACCGAAGGCTAACACCTACGGATTTTTGACCAAGAAATGGTCTCCACCAGAAATCCAAGAATGTGATCTATGGCAAGGAAACATATGTGGGGTGAGGTGTATGAGCCTCTGGTCGATGATCAATGGCCACACAACCCCCATTTTTGTCGAAAATAGCCATGATCGACCATTTTCAATAATATCGAAGGCTAACACCTACGGATTTTTGACCAAGAAATGGTCTCCACCAGAAATCCAAGAATGTGATCTACGACAAGGAAACATATGTGGGGTGAGGTGTATGAGCCTCTGGTCGACGATCAATGGCCACACAACCCCCAGTTAGCCTTCGATGTTATTGAAAATGGTCGTTCATGGCTATTTTCGACAAAAATGGGGGTTGTGTGGCCATTGATCATCGACCAGAGGCTCATACACCTCACCCCACATATGTTTCCTTGCCATAGATCACATTCTTGGATTTCTGGTGGAGACCATTTCTTGGTCAAAAATCCGTACGTGTTAGCCTTCGGTATTATTGAAAATGGTCGTTCATGGCTATTTTCGGCAAAATGGGGGTTCTGTAGCCATTGATCATCGACCAGACGCTCATACACCTCACCCCACATATGTTTCCTTGCCATAGATCACATTCTTGGATTTCTGGTGGAGACCATTTCTTGGTCTAAAATCGTAGGTGTTAGCCTCTAGTATTATTGAAAATGGTCGCTCATGGCTATTTTCAAGGTCGCTCATGGCTATTTTCATAAAAAATTGGGGTTGTGTGGCCATTTATCATCGACCAGAGGCTCATAAACCTCACCCCACATATGTTTCTTTGCCATAGATTACATTCTTGGATTTCTGGTGGAAACCATTTCTTGGTTAAAAACTCGTACGTGTTAGCCTTCGATATTATTGAAAATAGTCGTTCATGGCTATTTTCGACAAAAATGGGGGTTGTGTGGCCATTGATCATCGACTAGACGCTCATACACCTCACCCCACATATGTTTCCTTGCCATAGATCACATTCTTGGATTTATGGTGGAGACCATTTCTTGGTCAAAAATCCGTAGGTGTTAGCCTTCGGTATTATTGAAAATGGTCGTTCATGGCTATTTTCGACAAAAATGGGGGTTGTGTGGCCATTGATCGTCGACCAGACGCTCATACACCTCACCCCACATATGTTTCCTTGCCATAGATTACATTCTTGGATTTATGGTGGAGACCATTTCTTGGTCAAAAATCCGTAGGTGTTAGCCTTCGGTATTATTGAAAATGGTCGTTCATGGCTATTTTCGGTAAAATGGGGGTTCTATGGCAATTGATCATCGACCAGAGGCTCGTACACCTCACCCCACATATGTTTCCTTGCCATAGATCACATTCTTGGATTTCTGGTGGAGACCATTTCTTGGGCAAAAATCCGAATGTGTTAGCCTTTGGTATTTTTGAAAATGGTCATTCATGGCTATTTTCGACAAAAATGGGGGTTGTGTGGCCATTGATCTTCGACCAGAGGCTCATACACCTCACTACACATATGTTTCCTTGCCATAGATCACATTCTTGGATTTATGGTGGAGACCATTTCTTGGTCAAAAATCCGTAGGTGTTAGCCTTCAGTGTCATTGAAAATGGTCGTTCATGGCTATTTTCGACAAAAATTAGGGTTGTGTGGCCATTGATCGTCGACCAGAGGCTCATACACCTCACCCCACATATGTTTCCTTGCCATAGATCACATTCTTGGATTTCTGGTGGAGACCATTTCTTGGTCAAAAATCCGTAGGTGTTAGGCTTCGGTATTATTGAAAATGGTCATTCATGGCTATTTTCGGCAAAATGGAGGTTGTGTGGCCATTGATCGTCGACCAGAGGCTCATACACCTCACCCCACATATGTTTCCTTGCCATAGATCACATTCTTGGATTTCTGGTGGAAACCATTTCTTGGTCTAAAATCCGTAGGTGTTAGCCTCTAGTATTATTGAAAATGGTCGCTCTTGGCTATTTTCAAGGTCGCTCATGGCTATTTTCATAAAAAATGGGGGTTGTGTGGCCATTGATCATCGACCAGAGGCTCGTAAACCTCACCCCAACCATTTCTTGGTCAAAAATCCGTAGGTGTTAGCCTTTGGTATTATTGAAAATGGTCGTTCATGGCTATTTTCGACAAAAATGGGGGTTGTGTGGCCATTGATCGTCGACCAGACGCTCATACACCTCACCCCACATATGTTTCCTTGTCGTAGATCACATTCTTGGATTTCTGGTGGAGACCATTTCTTGGTTAAAAATCCGTAGGTCTTAGCCTCTAGTATTATTGAAAATGGTCGCTCATGGCTATTTTCATAAAAAATGGGGGCTGTGTGGCCATTGATCATCGACCAGAGGCTCATACACCTCACCCCACATATGTTTCCTTGCCATAGATTAAATTCTTGGATTTCTGGTGGAAACCATTTCTTGGTTAAAAACTCATACGTGTTAGCCTTCGGTATTATTGAAAATGGTCATTCATGGCTGTTTTCGACAAAAATGGGGGTTGTGTGGCCATTGATCATCGACCAGAGGCTCGTACACCTCACCCCACATATGTTTCCTTGCTATAGATCACATTCTTGGATTTCTGGTGGAGACCATTTCTTGGTCAAAAATCCGTACGTGTTATCCTTTGGTATTTTTGAAAATGGTCATTCATGGCTATTTTCGACAAAAATGGGGGTTGTGTGGCCATTGATCATCGACTAGAGGCTCATACACCTCACCCCACATATGTTTCCTTGCCATAGATCACATTCTTGGATTTCTGGTGGAGACCATTTCTTGGTCAAAAATCCGTAGGTGTTAGCCTTCGGTATTATTGAAAATGGTCGTTCATGGCTATTTTCGACAAAAATGGGGGTTGTGTGGCCATTGATCATCGACCAGACGCTCATACACCTCACCCCACATATGTTTCCTTGCCATAGATCACATTCTTGGATTTCTGGTGGAGACCTTTTCTTGGTCCAAAATCCGTAGGTGTTAGCCTCTAGTATTATTGAAAATGGTCGCTCATGGCTATTTTCAAGGTCGCTCATGGCTATTTTCATAAAAAATGGGGGTTTTGTGGCCATTTATCATCGACTAGAGGCTCATACACCTCACCCCACATATGTTTCCTTGCCATAGATAACATTCTTGGATTTCTGGTGGAAACCATTTCTTGGTTAAAAACTCGTACGTGTTAGCCTTCGGTATTATTGAAAATGGTCATTCATGGCTATTTTCGGCAAAATGGGGGTTGTGTGGCCATTGATCGTCGACCAGAGGCTCATACACCTCACCCCACATATGTTTCCTTGTCGTAGATCACATTCTTGGATTTCTGGTGGAGACCATTTCTTGGTCAAAAATCCGTAGGTGTTAGCCTTCGATATTATTGAAAATGGTCATTCATGGCTATTTTCGGCAAAATGGGGGTTGTGTGGCCATTGATCGTCGACCAGAGGCTCATACACCTCACCCCACATATGTTTCCTTGTCGTAGATCACATTCTTGGATTTCTGGTGGAGACCATTTCTTGGTCAAAAATCCGTAGGTGTTAGCCTTCGATATTATTGAAAATGGTCGTTCATGGCTATTTTCGACAAAAATGGGGGTTGTGTGGCCAATGATCATCGACCAGAGGCTCATACACCTCACCCCTAATATGTTTCCTTGCCATAGATCACATTCTTGGATTTCTGGTGGAGACCATTTCTTGGTCAAAAATCCGTAGGTGTTAGCCTTCGGTATTATTGAAAATGGTCGTTCATGGCTATTTTCGACAAAAATGGGGGTTGTGTGGCCATTGATCATCGACCAGACGCTCATACACCTCACCCCACATATGTTTCCTTGCCATAGATCACATTCTTGGATTTCTGGTGGAGACCATTTCTTGGTCTAAAATCCGTAGGTGTTAGCCTCTAGTATTATTGAAAATGGTCGCTCATGGCTATTTTCAAGGTCGCTCATGGCTATTTTCATAAAAAATGGGGGTTGTGTGGCCATTTATCATCGACTAGAGGCTCATAAACCTCACCCCACATATGTTTCCTTGCCATAGATCACATTCTTGGATTTCTGGTGGAGACCATTTCTTGGTCAAAAATCCGTAGGTGTTAGCCTTCGGTATTATTGTAAATGATCGTTCATGGCTATTTTCGACAAAAATGGGGGTTGTGTGGCCATTGATCATCGACCAGAGGCTCGTCCACCTCACCCCCCATATGTTTCCTTGCAATAGATCACATTCTAGGATTTCTGGTAGAGACCATTTCTTGGTCTAAAATCCGTAGGTGTTAGCCTCTAGTATTATTGAAAATGGTCGCTCATGGCTATTTTCAAGGTCGCTCATGGCTATTTTCATAAAAAATGGGGGTTGTGTGGCCATTTATCATCGACTAGAGGCTCATAGACCTCACCCCACATATGTTTCCTTGCCATAGATTACATTCTTGGATTTCTGGTGGAAACCATTTCTTGGTTAAAAACTCGTACGTGTTAGCCTTCGGTATTATTGAAAATGGTCATTCATGGCTATTTTCGGCAAAATGGGGGTTGTGTGGCCATTGATCGTCGACCAGAGGCTCATACACCTCACCCCACATATGTTTCCTTGTCGTAGATCACATTCTTGGATTTCTGGTGGAGACCATTTCTTGGTCAAAAATCCGTAGGTGTTAGCCTTCGGTATTATTGAAAATGGTCGTTCATGGCTATTTTCGACAAAATGGGGGTTGTGTGGCAATTGATCATCGACCAGAGGCTCATAAACCTCACCCCACATATGTTTCCTTGCCATAGATTACATTCTTGGATTTCTGGTGGAAACCATTTCTTGGTTAAAAACTCGTACGTGTTAGCCTTCGGTATTATTGAAAATGGTCATTCATGGCTATTTTCGGCAAAATGGGGGTTGTGTGGCCATTGATCGTCGACCAGAGGCTCATACACCTCACCCCACATATGTTTCCTTGTCGTAGATCACATTCTTGGATTTCTGGTGGAGACCATTTCTTGGTCAAAAATCCGTACGTGTTAGCCTTTCGTATTTTTGAAAATGGTCATTCATGGCTATTTTCGACAAAAATGGGGGTTGTGTGGCCATTGATCATCGACTAGAGGCTCATACACCTCACCCCACATATGTTTCCTTGCCATAGATCACATTCTTGGATTTCTGGTGGAGACCATTTCTTGGTCAAAAATCCGTAGGTGTTAGCCTTCGGTATTATTGTAAATGGTCATTCATGGCTATTTTCGACAAAAATGGGGGTTGTGTGGCCATTGATCATCGACCAGAGGCTCATACACCTCACCCCACATATGTTTCCTTGCCATAGATCACATTCTTGGATTTCTGGTGGAGACCATTTCTTGGTCAAAAATCCGTAGGTCTTAGCCTCTAGTATTATTGAAAATGGTCTCTCATGGCTATTTTCATAAAAATTGGGGGTTGTGTGGCCATTGATCATCGACCAGAGGCTCGTACACCTCACCCCACATATGTTTCCTTGCCATAGATCACATTCTTGGATTTCTGGTGGAGACCATTTCTTGGTCAAAAATCCGTAGGTGTTAGCCTTCGATATTATTGAAAATGGTCGTTCATGGCTATTTTCGACAAAAATGGGGGTTGTGTGGCCATTGATCATCGACCAGAGGCTCATACACCTCACCCCACATATGTTTCCTTGCCATAGATCACATTCTTGGATTTCTGGTGGAGACCATTTCTTGGTAAAAAATCCGTAGGTCTTAGCCTCTAATATTATTGAAAATGGTCGCTCATGGCTATTTTCATAAAAAAATGGGGGTTGTGTGGCCATTTATCATCGACTAGAGGCTCATAAATCTCACCCCACATATGTTTCCTTGCCATAGATCACATTCTTGGATTTCTGGTGGAGACCATTTCTTGGTCAAAAATCCGTAGGTGTTAGCCTTCGGTATTATTGAAAATGGTCGTTCATGGCTATTTTCGACAAAAATGGGGGTTGTGTGGCCATTGATCATCGACCAGACGCTCATACACCTCACCCCACATATGTTTCCTTGCCATAGATCACATTCTTGGATTTCTGGTGGAGACCATTTCTTGGTCTAAAATCCGTAGGTGTTAGCCTCTAGTATTATTGAAAATGGTCGCTCATGGCTATTTTCAAGGTCGCTCATGGCTATTTTCATAAAAATGGGGGTTGTGTGGCCATTTATCATCGACTAGAGGCTCATAAACCTCACCCCACATATGTTTCCTTGCCATAGATTACATTCTTGGATTTCTGGTGGAAACCATTTCTTGGTTAAAAACTCGTACGTGTTAGCCTTTGGTATTATTGAAAATGGTCATTCATGGCTATTTTCGGCAAAATGGGGGTTGTGTGGCCATTGATCGTCGACCAGAGGCTCATACACCTCACCCCACATATGTTTCCTTGTCGTAGATCACATTCTTGGATTTCTGGTGGAGACCATTTCTTGGTCAAAAATCCGTAGGTGTTAGCCTTCGATATTATTGAAAATGGTCGTTCATGGCTATTTTCGACAAAAATGGGGGTTGTGTGGCCATTGATCATCGACCATAGGCTCATACACCTCACCCCACATATGTTTCCTTGCCATAGATCACATTCTTGGATTTCTGGTGGAGACCATTTCTTGGTCAAAAATCCGTAGGTGTTAGCCTTCGGTATTATTGTAAAAGGTCATTCATGGCTATTTTCGACAAAAATGGGGGTTGTGTGGCCATTGATCATCGACGAGAGGCTCATACACCTCACCCCACATATGTTTTCTTGCCATAGATCACATTCTTGGATTTCTGGTGGAGACCATTTCTTGGTCAAAAATCCGTAGGTCTTAGCCTATAGTATTATTGAAAATGGTCGCTCATGGCTATTTTCATAAAAAATGGGGGTTGTGTGGACATTGATCATCGACCAAGCCATGAACGACCATTTTCAAAAATACCAAAGGCTAACACGTACGGATTTTTGACCAAGAAATGGTCTCCACCAGAAATCCAAGAATGTGATCTATGGCAAGGAAACATATGTGGGGTGAGGTTTATGAACCTCTAGTCGATGAAAATGGCCACACAACCCCCATTTTTTATGAAAATAGCCATGAGCGACCTTGAAAATAGCCATGAGCGACCATTTTCAATAATACTAGAGGCTAACACCTACGGATTTTAGACCAAGAAATGGTCTCCACCAGAAATCCAAGAATGTGATCTATGGCAAGGAAACATATGTGGGGTGAGGTGTATGAGCGTCTGGTCGATGATCAATGGCCACACAACCCCCATTTTTCTCGAAAATAGCCATGAACGACCATTTTCAATAATACCGAAGGCTAACACCTACAGATTTTTGACCAAGAAATGGTCTCCACCAGAAATCCAAGAATGTGATCTATGGCAAGGAAACATATGTGGGGTGAGGTGTATGAGCCTTTGGTCGATGATCAATGGCCACACAACCCCCATTTTTGTCGAAAATAGCCATGAACAACCATTTTCAATAATATCGAAGGCTAACACCTACGGATTTTTGACCAAGAAATGGTCTCCACTAGAAATCCAAGAATGTGATCTACGACAAGGAAACATATGTGGGGTGAGGTGTATGAGCCTCTGGTCGACGATCAATGGCCACAGAACCCCCATTTTGCCGAAAATAGCCATGAGCGACCATTTTCAATAATATTAGAGGCTAAGACCTACGGATTTTTGACCAAGAAATGGTCTCCACCAGAAATCCAAGAATGTGATCTATGGCGAGGAAACATATGTGGGGTGAGGTGTATGAGCCTCTGGTCGATGATCAATGGCCACACAACCCCCATTTTTGTCGAAAATAGCCATGAACGACCATTTTCAATAATACCGAAGGCTAACACCTACAGATTTTTGACCAAGAAATGGTCTCCACCAGAAATCCAAGAATGTGATCTATGGCAAGGAAACATATGTGGGGTGAGGTGTACGAGCCTCTGGTCGATGATGAATGGCCACAGAACCCCCATTTTGCCGAAAATAGCCATGAACGACCATTTTCAATAATACCGAAGGCTAACACCTACGGATTTTTGACCAAGAAATGGTCTCCACCAGAAATCCAAGAATGTGATCTATGGCAAGGAAACATATGTGGGGTGAGGTGTACGAGCCTCTGGTCGATGATCAATGGCCACAGAACCCCCATTTTGCCGAAAATAGCCATGAATGGCCATTTTCAATAATACCGAAGGCTAACACGTACGAGTTTTTGACCAAGAAATGGTCTCCACCAGAAATCCAAGAATGTGATCTATGGCAAGGAAACATATGTGGGGTGAGGTGTATGAGCCTCTGGTCGATGATCAATGGCCACACAACCCCCATTTTTGTCGAAAATAGCCATGAACGACCATTTTCAATAATATCGAAGGCTAACACCTACGGTTTTTTGACCAAGAAATGGTCTCCACCAGAAATCCAAGAATGTGATCTACGACAAGGAAACATATGTGGGGTGAGGTGTATGAGCCTCTGGTCGACGATCAATGGCCACACAACCCCCATTTTGCCGAAAATAGCCATGAATGACCATTTTCAATAATACCAAAGGCTAACACGTACGCGTTTTTAACCAAGAAATGGTTTCCACCAGAAATCCAAGAATGTAATCTATGGCAAGGAAACATATGTGGGGTGAGGTTTATGAGCCTCTAGTCGATGATAAATGGCCACACAACCCCCATTTTTTATGAAAATAGCCATGAGCGACCTTGAAAATAGCCATGAGCGACCATTTTCAATAATACTAGAGGCTAACACCTACGGATTTTAGACCAAGAAATGGTCTCCACCAGAAATCCAAGAATGTGATCTATGGCAAGGAAACAAATGTGGGGTGAGGTGTATGAGCGTCTGGTCGATGATCAATGGCCACACAACCCCCATTTTTGTCGAAAATAGCCATGAACGACCATTTTCAATAATACCGAAGGCTAACACCTACGGATTTTTGACCAAGAAATGGTCTCCACCAGAAATCCAAGAATGTGATCTATGGCAAGGAAACATATGTGGGGTGAGGTGTATGAGCCTCTAGTCGATGATCAATGGCCACACAACCCCCATTTTTGTCGAAAATAGCCATGAATGACCATTTTCAAAAATACCAAAGGCTAACACGTATGGATTTTTGACCAAGAAATGGTCTCCACCAGGAATCCAAGAATGTGATCTATGGCAAGGAAACATATGTGGGGTGAGGTGTATGATCCTCTGGTCGATGATCAATGGCCACACAACCCCCATTTTGCCGAAAATAGCCATGAACGACCATTTTCAATAATACCGAAGGCTAACACGTACGAGTTTTTAACCAAGAAATGGTCTCCACCAGAAATCCAAGAATGTGATCTATGGCAAGGAAACATATGTGGGGTGAGGTTTATGAGCCTCTAGGTGATGATAAATGGCCACACAACCCCCATTTTTTATGAAAATAGCCATGAGCGACCATTTTCAATAATACTAGAGGCTAAGACCTACGGATTTTAGACCAAGAAATGGTCTCCACCAGAAATCCAAGAATGTGATCTATGGCAAGGAAACATATGTGGGGTGAGGTGTATGAGCATCTGGTCGATGATCAATGGCCACACACCCCCATTTTTGTCGAAAATAGCCATGAACGACCATTTTCAATAATACCGAAGGCTAACACCTACGGATTTTTGACCAAGAAATGGTCTCCACCAGAAATCCAAGAATGTGATCTATGGCAAGGAAACATATGTGGGGTGAGGTGTATGAGCCTCTAGTCGATGATCAATGGCCACACAACCCCCATTTTTGTCGAAAATAGCCATGAACGACCATTTTCAATAATACCGAAGGCTAACACCTACAGATTTTTGACCAAGAAATGGTCTCCACCAGAAATACAAGAATGTGATCTATGGCAAGGAAACATATGTGGGGTGAGGTGTATGAGCCTCTGGTCGATGATCAATGGCCACACAACCCCCATTTTGCCGAAAATAGCCATGAATGACCATTTTCAATAATACCGAAGGCTAACACGTACGAGTTTTTAACCAAGAAATGGTTTCCACCAGAAATCCAAGAATGTAATCTATGGCAAGGAAACATATGTGGGGTGAGGTTTATGAGCCTCTAGTCGATGATAAATGGCCACACAACCCCCATTTTTTATGAAAATAGCCATGAGCGACCTTGAAAATAGCCATGAGCGACCATTTTCAATAATACTAGAGGCTAACACCTACGGATTTTAGACCAAGAAATGGTCTCCACCAGAAATCCAAGAATGTGATCTATGGCAAGGAAACATATGTGGGGTGAGGTGTATGAGCGTCTGGTCGATGATCAATGGCCACACAACCCCCATTTTTTTCGAAAATAGCCATGAACGACCATTTTCAATAATACCGAAGGCTAACACCTACGGATTTTTGACCAAGAAATGTCTGCACCAGAAATCCAAGAATGTGATCTATGGCAAGGAAACATATGTGGGGTGAGGTGTATGAGCCTCTAGTCGATGATCAATGGCTACACAACCCCCATTTTTGTCGAAAATAGCCATGAATGACCATTTTCAAAAATACCAAAGGCTAACACGTACGGATTTTTAACCAAGAAATGGTCTCCACCAGAAATCCAAGAATGTGATCTATGGCAAGGAAACATATGTGGGGTGAGGTGTACGAGCCTCTGGTTGATGATCAATGGACACACAACCCCCATTTTGCCGAAAATAGCCATGAATGACCATTTTCAATAATACCGAAGGCTAACACGTACGAGTTTTTAACCAAGAAATGGTTTCCACCAGAAATCCAAGAATGTAATCTATGGCAAGGAAACATATGTGGGGTGAGGTTTATGAGCCTCTAGTCGATGATAAATGGCCACACAACCCCCATTTTTTATGAAAATAGCCATGAGCGACCTTGAAAATAGCCATGAGCGACCATTTTCAATAATACTAGAGGCTAACACCTACGGATTTTAGAACAAGAAATGGTCTCCACCAGAAATCCAAGAATGTGATCTATGGCAAGGAAACATATGTGGGGTGAGGTGTATGAGCGTCTGGTCGATGATCAATGGCCACACAACCCCCATTTTTGTCGAAAATAGCCATGAACGACCATTTTCAATAATACCGAAGGCTAACACCTACGGATTTTTGACCAAGAAATGGTCTCCACCAGAAATCCAAGAATGTGATCTATGGCAAGGAAACATATGTGGGGTGAGGTGTATGAGCCTCTGGTCGACGATCAATGGCCACACAACCCTAATTTTTGTCGAAAATAGCCATGAACGACCATTTTCAATGACACTGAAGGCTAACACCTACGGATTTTTGACCAAGAAATGGTCTCCACCATAAATCCAAGAATGTGATCTATGGCAAGGAAACATATGTGTAGTGAGGTGTATGAGCCTCTGGTCGAAGATCAATGGCCACACAACCCCCATTTTTGTCGAAAATAGCCATGAATGACCATTTTCAAAAATACCAAAGGCTAACTGTTGGGTCTATGCTTCGTCGCCGAAGGTCTTATAGAAAGAAGTGATCCTCGGATGAAGCTGTTTGTATAAGATAGCCGAAGGTTCCTCTTCGTAAAGCTTCGGCATTGTAAACCGACTTAAAGATAGAATGACCTTTTAGTCCATAAAGGTCTGAGTCAATGTTGTAAGTTTTTATAAGGGGTATACTTGTAATTCCTCACAGGCTGCGTCCTGTGCCTATAAATAGTGAACAGTATTCCGTTACTGTTCACGCATTCTGGTATTTGCAATCGCATCTCTCGGAATACAACCTTTGTCAAGGCATAGGTATTATTGTATTTAATGATTCAATATATTAAGTGAATATAATATGATACATCTGTGATTCATTCATCCACTTTGTACCTTTTATTTTACATTATTTTACAATGTTTATTGAAAGTTTATTACGAAGGTTCAACTTCGTAATAATACTCTCATCAACCTTCGTCCAAGACCCATTATCCTCAAAGGAATAATGCTTCACGGACGAAGGACAGTATCATTTAACATTTTATGTTGCCTTGTTCTTAATTCATAGCATTTGAGAACAAGTCCCCAACATTGGCGCCCACCTCCGGTGAACTCACTTCCACTTTTTTGAGCTGATGGCTTCGTTCAACGACCAAGCTGGAGCTGCTTCGGACCCGAAGCTGGTGCTAACGATCACAGGTGGCTCGTCCTCAGAGCCAGCTAACAAGAAACAGAAGAAGGAAGCACAGAGAAGGGTACAGCATGTTGGGGTGCAAGGACCCTTCATCAAGTCAAGATGGTCTCACATTCCTATTACCTTCTCCCAAGAGGACCTTCAGCTCAAAGATTACCCACACAACGATGCCATGGTTATCTCTTGTGTTATCAAAGGATTTCTGGTCCACAATGTCTTGGTTGACACAGGCAGTGCAGCTGATATCATATTTGCTAAGGCCTTCAGACAAATGCAAGAGCCAGAAGATAAGATTCATGATGCTACACATCCTCTCTGTGGCTTCGGAGGAAGACAGATTGTAGCACTGGGCAAGATCACCATGTCAGTGACTTTCGGATTCATCAACAACACTAGAACTGAGCAAGTTGTGTTTGACATTGTTGACATGGAATACCCTTACAATGCAATTATTGGTCGAGGTACTCTCAATGCCTTTGAAGCAATCCTTCATCCTGCCTATCTTTGCATGAAGATACCTTCGGATCAGGGACCCATTGCTATCCATGGAAGTCAGGAAGCTGCAAGAAGGGCCGAAGGCAATTGGACTGACTCAAAAGCAATCCATAACATAGATGGAGCTGAAGCTTGTGAACAGTACAAATTCAGAAGGGAGAAAGCAGCTTCAGCAGATCAGCCGAAGCCTATGCTCTTATGTGAGGACATAGCAGAGCAGAAGGTGCTGTTAGGCTCTCAACTATCCGAAGAGCAGGAAAAAACCTTGATAAGGTTTTTGTTCAATAACAAAGATGTTTTTGCATGGTCAGCCAATGATCTATGCGGAGTTAATAGGGATGTTATTGAGCACTCGCTCAATGTTGATCCATCCTTCAGACCCAGAAAGCAAAGGCTTCGGAAAATGTCAGATGATAAGGCCGAAGGTGCTCGCAACGAAGTCAAAAGACTCCTCAGTGCAGGAGTTATCAGAGAAGTGAAGTACCCAGAATGGCTGGCTAACACTGTTATGGTAAAAAAGGCCAATGGCAAGTGGCGAATGTGCATCGATTTTACAGATCTTAACAAGGCTTGTCCGAAGGATGAATTCCCACTACCAAGGATAGACTCTTTAGTTGATGCAGTAGCTTCGTCAGAGCTCATGAGTCTGTTAGACTGCTATTCAGGCTATCACCAAATTTGGATGAAGGAAGATGAGCCGAAGACTAGCTTCATAACTCCAAGTGGCACATATTGCTATCTTCGGATGCCTGAGGGGCTCAAAAACGCTGGAGGAAGTTTCAGCCGAATGACTGCGAAGGTTCTCCAATCTCAAATAGGCAGAAACGTGTTAACTTATGTTGATGACATCATTGTCAAAAGCACGAAGCAGGAGAATCATATTGCTGATCTGCAGGAGACCTTCGCCAGTTTCAGGCAAGCTGGCCTAAAGTTAAATCCAGAAAAATGCGTCTTCGGAGTGAAGAAGGGGAAATTTCTTGGATGCTTGGTTTCAACAAAGGGAATTGAAGCCAATCCAAGTAAAATTGAAGCTATACTTCGGATGGAGCCACCAACTACAAAGAAGGGGGCTCAAAGATTGACAGGAAGATTGGCATCTCTCAATAGATTCATATCCAGATCAGCAGAGAGAAACTTACCATTCTTCGAAGTACTAAAGTCAGCAGAAGTCTTTCAATGGGGACCAATTCAGCAGAAGGCTTTTGAAGAACTAAAACAGTATTTAATAGATCTAACAACATTGACTCCACCAATGCCAGGAGCTCCTTTGTTATTATATGTGGCAGCTTCGCACTCAGTGGTAAGTGCAGCGCTTGTTCAGGAGAAGCTTGATGGTCAAGTCAAAAGACAGGCACCAATATATTTTGTATCCGAGGTTCTTAGTTTGTCAAAGAAAAATTATACAGAGCTGGAGAAGGTACTGTATGCTGTTTTGATGGCCTCCAGGAAGCTTCGACATTATTTCCAAGCTTTCAACATAATTGTTCCTTCATCACAACCTCTGAAGGATATTATGAGGAACCGAGAAGCTACTGGAAGGATTGGAAAATGGGCTACAGAGCTCAATGAATTTTGTATTGAATATGTTCATAGATCTTCGATTCAGTCGCAGGCGCTGGCAGACTTTATTGCTGATTGGACGCCAGGGGCTCAGGAGGAGGAAATTAATAAAGACAGCGAAGCCTGGACAGTGTTTTGTGATGGATCTTGGGGAACCTTCGGAGCAGGAGCGGCTGCTGTGTTGGTTTCACCTTCCAAAGTCAAAACTTGTTATGCGGCAAAGCTTGATTTTAATTGCACAAACAACATTGCTGAGTACGAAGCATTGATTCTAGGTCTTCGGAAGTTAAAAGCAATGGGAATCAGAAGAGCCATACTTAAAACTGATTCCCAGGTTGTTTCGGGTCATATTGACAAGAGTTGCAAGGCTAAGGATCCGAAGCTTGAAAAATATCTGGATATGGTTCGAAGAGTCGAAGCTTCCTTCGAAGGGTTTTCTGTCAAAAATATCCCTCGAGGACAAAATGAGCATGCTGATTTGCTAGCTAAGTCAGCAGCACAGGGGCTGCCTCTACCTTCGGATGTGTTCTTCGAAACAATAAAAGCACCTTCGGTCGAACTTCTTGAAAGAGCAGTCCTTAACATATCTCCTGTTTTTAGTGAAGATTGGAGAACCGAGATCATCTCTTACCTTCAGGGTAAATTCCTTTCAGATGACGAAGCTTATAACAAGAGGATAGAGGCAAGAGCTCGTCCATATGTCATGATAGAAGGAGAGTTGTACAAACATGGAGTTTGTGCTCCGCTGCTCAAATGTTTATCCAGAACCGAAGGTATAGAGTTAATGAAAGAAATACATGCAGGCCTGTGTGGATCTCACATCGGATCTAGGCCGTTACTTGGAAAAGTTTTCCGTCAAGGGTTTTACTGGCCGAAGGCAGCTTCGGATGCAGCAGAATTGGTTCAAAAGTGCGAAGGTTGTCAGAAATGTGCAAGAGATCAAAAACAACCTTCGTCCTTAACACAGCTCATACAACCCACTTGGCCATTGCAAAGGTGGGGCCTTGACTTGTTAGGTCCGTTACCACCGGCCCAAGGGAACCTGAGGTATGTTGTAGTAGCTGTGGAATATTTTTCTAAGTGGATTGAGGCGAAGCCTTTAGCCACAATAACTTCGGCTACCATCCAAAAGTTTTTCTGGCAAAATATTGTTTGTCGTTTCGGGGTGCCAAAGGCTATCACTGTGGACAATGGAACACAGTTTGACTCCGAAGCTTTCAGGGATTTCTGTGACCAAATTGGTACGAAGATCCATTTTGCATCAGTTAGGCACCCGGAGTCAAATGGACTCGTTGAAAGAGCCAACGGCATTATAATGACAGGAATAATGAAGTTAATCTTCAATCAACCCAGAGGAAAATGGCCAGATCAGTTAACCAAAGTGGTGTGGAGCCACAACACGACAACATCAAGGTCTACAGGCTTCACTCCATTCAAGTTGTTATTCGGTGACGAAGCAATAACTCCAGAGGAAGCTAAAACCGGATCAATAAGGATAGTAGCTTCGGCAGAATCAGATTCCGAAGCTGCTTATTCTATAGAAAAAGATGCTTTAGAAGGGATCAGACTGCAAGCCGTGGAGAATATCAATAAATATCAAGCTGAAACAGTCAAATGGCGGGATAGAAAGGTTCGGCTAAAAAATATTGAGCCAGGGCACTTGGTGCTTCGGAGGGTGGCCAACCCGGAAACAGTGGGCAAATTGCAGTTGAAATGGGACGGGCCTTTCTTAGTAGCATCTTCGTCAAGACCCGGTTCATACAGATTGAAAGATATGGACGGCAATGACATTCCTAGATCTTGGAATGCGGATGAGCTTCGGCGATATTATGTATAATTCGATGTAATTTTTCATATTTTTTATTTTTTCTTTCATGGCACCCTTTTCCTTTCCAAAGGGGGAGAAAGGTTTTTAATGGGGCCAGCATATGTAATTTCCTTTTTTAGTCTTATAAGAGCAAAATCCCCCAAAGAATGTAAATGTAAAAGCTGAGAATGCACCATCGAGTGCCCAAAAGTAAAGGCGAAGAAGCTCCAAAGACGTTCCTAAGGGAATGCAGAGCTTACAGCGAAAAGTCAACGCTGATTCCCCCAAAAGTAAAGGCGAAGAAGCTCCAAAGTCGTTCCTAAGCGAATGCAGAGCTGAGGTGTGATTGTTTTTAAGAAAATAATGGCTATGAATATGGCTTCGGATACGTGTTTGGCCATTCATTTGCACATCACATTACATCATAGCATTTGCATTCATAAACATTCATCTAGGCATATGTAGGATAATCATCTTCATCGCATAAAATGGTTGCTTCGGCAAGAAGAGAAAAAAGAAAGGGAAAAAAGAGCTTCGTGCACAAAGAAGAAGGGAAAATGTTGTTTTCTATGAAGGAGAGCTTCGGAAAAAAGGAAAATGTTGTTTTCTATGCTTCGTTGCGTACGAAAAGAAGGGAAGGTGTTTTTTCGCCTTCGGCTCAAAAAAGGAAATTTCGTCCACATCAAAGCATTTCTCATACATCAGTGAAAGGTTAAGGATATATTACAAGGTATGAACAGCATACATGAAAGTTTTGTTTACATTTACAAAAGTTATCTCAAAAGTTTTTCAAGTACTGTTTGCAGTCTACTATCTAAATCTCCAAGGAGCTTCGGCTTCGGCGTTATTTTTGATCATCAGCTTCGGCTTCGTCATCCTACATGAATAAGGTCGTTGGAAGTCAAAATCAAGTTTACAGGAAAAGGTAAGCACAAGGTATGATTTCTTACTGGATCAAGGTGGCTACGAGCTTCGTCTCCAGCTTTCTCTCGACCACCTTTTGTCCATATCATTTTTACAAATCGATTCGAGATGCTTCGGGCGAGATCAGGGATGTCATCCAGGATTGATGGTGACAAAGTGAAATTTGGCCTATTGACAATTTTCCCATGATCACAGCCAGCCTTCAGGAAGGCTGCAGCAGTCCCTCGAGAAGCCACCCAGGCACAGAAGTCACCATGCCCAGCTATGACTTCGTCGAGCTCGTCAATCTCCCCCTCAATGTGTTCGAAGGTTTTTGGTAGATCTTCAGCTGAGGGGGTAAATTTTTCGCTGCTGGCTCCAACTGAGTAAAAAATCTTTCTTAGTCGTTGAATGCACTTGTTGCTAAATTCCAGGCATTTTTCTTGAAGATTTGTCAGTAGTTTTCTCAAATCCGAATTTTGCTGAGCTTCGGCTTCAAGTTTTGCATTGAGATCTTGTTTTTCTCGTTCGAACTGCTCAGACTGGCGGAGAAGCTTCGTGTTCAGTTCTGATATTTTTGCCTCAGCTTCCGCCAGTAAACCTTCGGCTGCCTGGAGCTCAAAGTTCTTTTTCTCAAAAGCATCTGATTGCTCCTTTATTTTGTTTTCCAAATTTCCAATTATAACTTCATGCTTTTTATCTTCAAGATCTTGCTGCATTTGCAAGGCTTTGCTCAATAGCATACTCTACACAAACACAACCTTCGTCAGACATGTTTTTATTAGAAGCAATAAAAGTTAAGGGACAAGTCATTTACCTTGAAGTTGGAGTAAAATAAACTACCAACGACATGTTGTCGTCGGTAGCGGCTGATGTCTGTTTCTAGCTTCGGGAATCCAATACTCTTGGACAGGGTACTGATAACTTTGGCGCCTGTTTGGTCTCGAATACACTCTAATTTCTCATCATCAACGCCTCCGAAGAGGAGTGCCCCAGGTTTGTATCCACAGGATTGGGCATACTCTTTAAGCTCTTCCATTTCAGCTTTTGTTAGATGTTCTCCAACTAAGTTTTGGAACGCGAAGGCTTCGTTTTCTGAAGCTTCATCAGCAATTTCTTTTCCTTTCTTTGACGCTGCGGTCACGGCCTCTTCGGCAGCAGTGGTAGCTTCTTCTGCAGCCATGTCTAGTAGCATTTGGTCAATATGTTCAATTGTGCTCTCCAAATTCAAATCTTCAGCTGAGGTAACTTCGGCGGCTGCGGCCTCCGAAGGTGCAATTTCAATATCTGCCCCCTCTGCTGCCGCTCGTGTTTTTTGGGCCGAAGCTCTTGGCGGCGTTTTGTCAATTACCTCTGTCACGGTAATGATTCTTTGTTTCTTTGCCTTGATTGTTTTCCTCGATTTCTCGGGCTCCTTGTCCTTCTGAAAAAACTTTGTCAGTTGAGAACCCAGTGGACTTAGCTTCGCAGGTAAGGATTCAGTCATTACCTTCAGAATTTCCTCAACAACAGCAGCAGAAGGTGATGCGGGGGTTTCCTCTGCTTCGGATATTTGTTGCTTCGGAGAAGAAGCTTTCCTTTTCTTTGGAATTTTCTTCTTTATTGGCTCTTTCTCACCTTCATCTAAGGCTTCAGTTACCCTTTTCCTTTTTTGGCCTCCGGCACCTTTGTTCAGATCTTCGTAGTCTGGGTATTCGAAACCCAAGGCGTCCAACACTCAATTTAGCCTTCGTTTCGGACGGGTGCCGAAGGCTGCGGTCATCAATTGATCTTCCTTTTTTGAATAATTGCCAAGTATCTCGTTGCACATCACTTCAATCGTATCCAGCCACTCTTGGCAAGGAGTTTTAAAGTATTTCTTAAATTTGAAGTAGTAAGGCAAACGTACAAGTTCACCTTTTTTCTTCTCCCCCTTCAGCTTCGGCATTTCCCACACTTTTACACTAGGAAAAACCTTGAAAGCCAAGAATTCCTGGACCAGGTCCCTTGTACTGATATTCTCTGCAATTATTTTGAATTCATACATGTGGCACTGGGGGCGGGTTTCTCCGAAGGTCAGTTCCAGTGGACTTTGCACAAGCTTTTCTTTATCATCATCAACCTTAACATAGAACCATTCCGATTTCCACCCTTCTGCCCATTTGCTTCGGTAGCTGATCACAGGATACTTCGTAGTTTTCCGATAAGCAAAATTATAGCAACCAAAATTGTCATGTAATCCATCCTTTCTAGCCTTTGTCTGATAGTGCAGTTCGTGAACTCGGCAAAAGCTGTCCGCAAACGGTTCCACCGCCTGGCTTCGGAGTGCCCAGATATAGACACTAAGCCTAACGATAGCGTTAGGGGTTAGCTGGTGAAAATAGATTCCAAAATTCTTCAGTATCTCTGCAATAATCCCATGAAGGGGGAATCTTAATCCAGCCTTTAGGAAGCTTTTAAAAATAACAATTTCATCTTTCTCCGGCTTTGGGGTAGTCTCTTCTCCCCCGAAGCGTAATAGCTTCTTTTGATTTTCAGTAAAATAGCCTGACTTTACCATCTTGGACAAATCAGCCTTCGAAACAGTAGATTTCCCGAAGTCCAAATGGCTGGGTTTGCTTGGTGTGGCAAGGTGATAATCATCTTCGGGGTCAGTTTCCTCAGCATCTTCTCCTTCTGCTTCAGCGATTGCTTGTTCTGCATCATCAATAGGAATCTTTTCCGAAGTCACTAGCCCGGATCGTTGCATGGCTTCGGAGATAGGGACAGTCTCCGAAGCTTCCGTTTCGTCCCCCTCACGTTCAACCCTGGCGGTAGAGCGGACTCTAGCCATTTAACTATGAACTTGTGAAACTTTAATACTTTTCTCCTCCGAAGCAGGCTTCAAGATGGAGCTTCGTTCGATTCTGACAAACAAGCTTCGGCGGCGGTTAAAAATTTTGGCAGCAAAACAGTGCAAATAGCAGTAAATGCTGTGGTAACTTCACACCTACTCGTCTGTTTATATAGTGCCGCAGGTAAGAAGGCGAAGCGCCAGAAGTCTTACACCAGGCGGACACCCGCTCACACTCGCTGTACGGTGGACCGCAGAGACCGAACAGTAACTCTGCAAGGTGGGGCCGCTACGCGCAGGGAAATTGAATCTTTTCTCGACAACGAGCTCAGGGAAGGTGTTTTTGAGACCTTCTGCGCTCCGAAGCTTAAGAAACTTTTTTCACGGATCAAGCTCGTTACGAAAAACGATCTAGCACCGCGAAAGGGGCTACTGTTGGGTTTATGCTTCGTCGCCGAAGGTCTTATAGAAAGAAGTGATCCTCGGATGAAGCTGTTTGTATAAGATAGCCGAAGGTTCCTCTTCGTAAAGCTTCGGCATTGTAAACCGACTTAAAGATAGAATGACCTTTTAGTCCATAAAGGTCTGAGTCAATGTTGTAAGTTTTTATAAGGGGCATACTTGTAATTCCTCACAGGCTGCGTCCTGTGCCTATAAATAGTGAACAGTATTCCGTTACTGTTCACGCATTCTGGTATTTGCAATCGCATCTCTCGGAATACAACCTTTGTCAAGGCATAGGTATTATTGTATTTAATGATTCAATATATTAAGTGAATATAATATGATACATCTGTGATTCATTCATCCACTTTGTACCTTTTATTTTACATTATTTTACAATGTTTATTGAAAGTTTATTACGAAGGTTCAACTTCGTAATAATACTCTCATCAACCTTCGTCCAAGACCCATTATCCTCAAAGGAATAATGCTTCACTGACGAAGGACAGTATCATTTAACATTTTATGTTGCCTTGTTCTTAATTCATAGCATTTGAGAACAAGTCCCCAACACTAACACATTCGGATTTTTGCCCAAGAAATGGTCTCCACCAGAAATCCAAGAATGTGATCTATGGCAAGGAAACATATGTGGGGTGAGGTGTACGAGCCTCTGGTCGATGATCAATGGCCACAGAACCCCCATTTTGCCGAAAATAGCCATGAATGACCATTTTCAATAATACCGAAGGCTAACACGTACGAGTTTTTGACCAAGAAATGGTCTCCACCAAAAATCCAAGAATGTGCTCTATGGCAAGGAAACATATGAGGGGTGAGATTTATGAGCCTCTAGTCGATGATAAATGGCCACACAACCCCCATTTTTTATGAAAATAGCCATGAGCGACCATTTTCAATAATATTAGAGGCTAAGACCTACGGATTTTTGACCAAGAAATGGTCTCCACCAGAAATCTAAGAATGTGATCTATGGCAAGGAAACATATGTGGTGTTGGGGACCTTCGGCATCCGAAGGTCCTCAAAAACAGGATTTAACAGTATTTCTGGAGTACAATGTGTGAACAGGTATCCTCGGACTAAAGTCGGCATCGCTGTAGACCGGAATAATACGAAGGCTGATACAGAGCCGAAGGTGCGAGCAGGAAAGCTTCGGCGTGACAGCAAAGAGTGGAACCGACTTAAAGATGAAAAGGCTATTCAGACCTCGATAGACTACTATAGAATTATTATCAAATGTAAAGGGCATGAATGTAATTTTGTAAGGGCTGTGTCCCGTGCCTATAAATAGGTGAACAGTATCCCCGTACTGTTCACGCTGACTGGGCATTCACTTTTTGCGTCACGCTTGTATTGTCATCTTCTCTCGATTGAAGGTACACTTGTAATTCAGTAATATTTCTGTTTATGCCTGATAATAATATATAATCGTTCATATTGTCTTTTATATCCTTTACATTATCACCTTCGTCATCGTTTAATGATTTTATGAAGGTACGTCCTTCATAACCTTCGTCCGTAAACCATTATATCCTAAGGGAAATAATGCTTCGGAGGACGAAGGACTATAACGATTAACATTTTCTGTGTTGCCTTGTTCTTAACTCTTAGCACTTGAGAACAAGTCCCCAACATTGGCGCCCACCTCCGGTGAACTCACTTCCATTTCTTGAGCTTTTCAACACCTTCAGCAAGCATCACCTTCGTCATGCCGCCGAAGAAGGCTTCAGCAGCAGGGGCTGGCATGCTGCAGCCGCTGGACCCCAATCAAGACGTCCTTTCTCTTAGAGAGGCACGAAGCCAGAAGAGGAAGGCAGCCAGTCCAACACCTCCGGAGGATGATCTAGATCAGGAAATTCAGAATCTGGAAATCCTTCAGCAGCAGGTTCAACGCAAGAAGGAGAAGATGGCCCGTCTAGCTGATCTTCAGAGACAAATAGATGAAGCTTCCGAAGAGGTTCGTCATCTTGTTCAAGATGATCAAAACCGAAGGCCTCCACGCAGAGAGTTTCACCAGGAAGACTTTCGTAATGAGGAAGACTGGTATGACGATTTCCATCATGGCAACTTTGCTTTTGATGATGCTTCTCCTCTCTCAACAGAATTGCAGGCTACACCTTGGCCACAGACTTACAAGCCACCCCAGCTTCCCATATATGACGGTCACTCAGACCCTAAGCAATTCCTAATGAGCTATGAAGCAACTATATCTTCGTACGGTGGCAACACGGCAGTCATGGCAAAATCATTTGTCATGGCCGTCAGAAGCGTTGCTCAGACTTGGTACTCTTCTCTTCGGCCAGGGACAATCACTTCTTGGCAGAAATTGAAGGATATGCTGATAACTAGTTTTCAAGGGTTTCAGACGAAGCCGGTAACTGCTCAGGCTCTTTTCCAGTGTACCCAGGACCATGAAGAGTACCTTCAGGCATATGTCCGAAGGTTTCTACGATTGAGGGCACAGGCGCCAACTATGCCCAATGAGATTGTCATTGAGGCTATGATCAAGGGGCTTCGGCCAGGGCCGTCAGCACAGTATTTTGCTAGGAAGCCACCACAAACGCTGGAAAAGCTACTCCAGAAGATGGACGAATACATTCGAGCTGACAATGATTTTCGTCAAAGAAGGGAGGAGGCTTTCAGGTTTTCTGAGATGACCAGGGGCTTCGGAGGAAGGTTTTACCCGAGGCATGTCAGGTCAATTCACAATTCTACTCAAAATGATGATAAAGGGAGTCAACAGCAAAGGCCACAAGACTCCTCACAGGCTTCGGGGCAACAGCAAAGCTCTTTCCGACCACCAGCTCCAAGAGGCAGAGGCGCCAGGGGCTTCGGAGGAAGATTTGGCGATCAACCGAGAAGAATCTTTTGCTTATTCTGCGGTGAGAACAAAGGCCATACTACCAGGATGTGCCATGTTACTATTCAGAAGCAAAAGGAAATAGCTGAAGCAGCAGCACAACAAGCCCAGCCGAAGCAGGTCATGCATACAGCTTCGTATCATTCGCCCTACATCCCAGAATATGTGGGCAACCATCCTGCAGTCTCTGTTGCTTCGGCGAGTCAGCCTCAAGCTTCCTGGCAACAGCCCCCGCCTCCACCTCCGTTGCAACAAGGCCAGCAGCCAGAAGGGAGCCAATATGCTCCGCATCAAAGGGACTTCAGAGAACAGTCCGAAGCTCGCACGGTCAACAGCACTGTGCCAGAATCAAAGCACATCTATTGACAAATATCCTACCTTGATAGTAATCTTTTTCATTCAGTTTTATTTTTTGTGTAATAAAGGACATTGTTTGGATTTCATGAAAATAGTTCCTACAAGGAAAATATATTTTCTTCACAGGCTTCAGTTGTTGAAGTTTAAGGATTTGTCATAACAGAGAGGACCTTCGAACTATTGAAAAAATTCTTCGAAGCAACGAAAAGTCGTTCCAAGGAACGCAGAGTAAGTTTGACGAAGTCACAAAAAGTCGTTCCGAAGGGAGCGCAGTGTAAGTTTTCTGCTCCAAAGTCGTTCCAAAAGGAATGCAGAGCATACAGCGAAAAGTCAACGCTGATACCGCCTAAGTAAAAGGCGAAGAAGCTCCAAAGTCGTTCCTAAGGGAATGCAGAGCTTACAGCGAAAAGTCAACGCTGATTCCGCTGAAGTAAAAGGCGAAGAAGCTCCTAAGGGAGGCTTATAGCGAAAAGTCAACGCTGATTCACAAAAAGATTATGTGTTTTATCGCGCAGATATGCGTGTACCTTCGGAATATCACCTTACATAGCATAACATCATCACATCATTTTTTGCATAACATAAGCATCATACATCATACTGCATGTGACATAAGAAAGAGATATGATATCAATTTTCGGGAAAACGCTTTGAAAAAGGGGCAAATCATGCCAAGTCACAAGGAGAAACAATATTGATCTCTGAAGTATAGCCTTGAGGAATGTTTCTACGAAGCTTCAACACTTTTCGGGATACTTCGGATATTGTTGTGATAAATGGTAATTCTTCTTCACGAAGCATGAAAAGAAGGGAAGGTGTTTTTTCGCCAGACTCAAAAACGGTACGTATGTAAAGTTTCATGCATCGTAAAGAATTGAACCATAAAGAAAAATAAAACAAATATATTACATACAGGATTACAAGATATTACACATGTTACATTTAAAATGTTTTTACAATAGCATTTAGTCTTCCCTAAGTACCACTTCTGCAGCTTCGTTCAACAGTCGATCGACAACTTCATCCATAATAGCTTCAGCCATCTTTTTAATCTCATCGTCACCCCTAGGCCGTGCACCCGGAGATACTTCAGTAGGATCTGGGGAAGGACAGGACACGGCTACATTGCTATTACAAATCGCAAACAAATTTTAAAGCCTAAGATTACAACACGATAAAAACTATTATTTAATACCTAATTGACCTTCGGCCCCTGCGCTTTTTTCAGCAGCCTCAGCTACTTCTCTAGCATCGTGAATGCCCTTTTCACTTCTTCGAATAATTTCTCCGGCCATTTCTCGGCCACCATTATCCCAGATATTGGTAAAAAACTTTCCACCAATTATGCTAGCTTCGGCCGAAGGATCTCTTGTATCTTCAAAGGACAAGGCAGCTTCGGACTGTGCTAAAATTTTTACATGTTCGCAGCCCTTTTTCTCTAAGATGGTGGCAATCCCTCTGGCGCCAGAGAAGGCACATATATCTCCTCGGCTATTTAAAATTTCTTCGAAGGCTTCAGCTTCGTGGCCAATCCATTCGATAACACCTTCGGGATTGCCTCTCGAAAAGTTTTCCTCACTTGAGAACGCGCCAACCTTGGCGAAGCTAGCCTTTAATTTCTTAACACAATCTATAGATTTGTTGTAGCATCTCTTTTTGGACGAACGAAGCTCTTCAACAGTCACTTCTAGGTGATCTGCCCATTGATCGCTGAGTTCACGCTTTGTTTCTTCAAGTATGCGTTCTTCCTTGGCTCTGGCCAGTTGTTTCCGAAGGTCTTCAATTTCGCGTTTCTGAACTTCAGCTTGGCTTTTAAAAGCAGCTTCATCTTCCTTTATTTTATTTATCAATGAGTATAATATTTTATCTTTTTTGAGACCTTCGTTCCTCAGTTCAATTACTTTGGAACGAAGGTTGCTCAGGGCTATAGTACATCCTTCGTCCTCAACATCTTTCTGTGCCCTGAGGGCATTGCTGAGTATCAGGCCCTTCAAAGAGGAGTATGTCTGTGTTAATAGGTTTAAACAAACGAAAAATTTTGAACTCAACAAAAAATACAAGAATTTCATTTGTCGCACCTTTAAGCTATTGTAAGCTAGGCTGTCAGCCAGATCGTTCTTTGACAGCACCGAAAGTCCGTCTTCTAAAGTTGGGAATCCGAAGCTCCTGCTCATCTCCCGACAGACAGAAATTTCCTTGCTGTCGGGGAGACAATACAAGAAGTCTTCTTCTCCACTGCCATTGAATATTAGCGCCCCCTTTGGATATTTCAGTTTTTGGGCATAGTGCTGGGCCTCTTGCTCTTCTTTTTCTGATAGTTTTTTCCCCGAAGCATGACGAATAATATAGTCACGAATTTTGGAGGATGCTTCGGGGGCAATAACACCGGTTTCTTCAACAAAGGTTGGCTTTGTTATTTTTTCTGCCTCACTTTCCAAGGGTTTTATCTTTGCGGGCTCTGAAGGCCCAGCTTCGGTTTCAGTCTCTTGACTTGGAGCTTTAGAATCAGGAATTTCAGTTGTTGTTTCAGGAGTGACAGCAGCCTTCTTCGGAGGTGTGCTTGAAGATTTAATCGTTTCCAGTACATCTAGCACATTAGCCATTCTCTTTCTTTTCGGAGTTACGGCTGGCACTTTTTCATTTTTTGCTCTCCCAATGCTTGCTGCAGGACTCAAAACTTCTGATGTTTTGGAGCCCTCAGTTGCTTCCTTTATCTCTTCCATTTTTTCTGTGGATGGCGCTTCGGCCTTCTCTTTCGTTTCTGATATCAAAATCTTTGATTGCTCCAATTTTGTCTTTGTTGGCACTTCGGCCGTTTCTGCGACTTCTGGCAGCAAAGTTGGCTCGGTTGGTTTTTCAGCTTCGGTGGCCGAAGGAATTTCTCCAGTAAACTCAGGTACCGAAGCTGGTTCAATATAGCGCGGCCGATGTGTGAGAACCTTTATTTTCTTTCTTTTTGGTTCTGGCTCGTCAGGAGCAATTGTAGCTTCTTCTTTTGCAGAGGTTGTGTTTTTTCTCTTCTGCCTTTGAATGGGATAGCAATAGTCAGGGTAGACAAACCCGATTGCATCGAATACCCGATTCAGCCTCTTCTTTTTTCGGCCTCCGAAGGCTGCCGACATTGCAGTATCTTCGGCCTTCGAATAAGCCCCAAGCAGTTCATCACTTAAATTTTCAATACTTTTTAACCAGTCGTCATCTGGCTCGACGAATTTATCTCCAAATTTAAAAGTGTACTTCAACCTGATAAGTCCACCTTCGTCGGCTTCTTTTACGATTTCTTGTGGCATTTCCCATTTCTCCGCAAGTGGCCATACCCTGAAGGCAATGTGCTCTTGAACTAAGTCTCTTGTTCCAATAAAAGAGCAGACTGCGCCGAAGGCCCTCTGGCATTCTTCGGCAGATTCAGTCATTTCAACCTTCGGCCTCCGAAGGCCGAAGCTTTGCCAAATAGGGCGCATAATTATGCCTTTGATATCTTCTCGCGCTGTCAGATCATTTTTCACATAGAACCATTCTGTCATCCAGTCTCCGGGCCATCTTTTCCGAAAGGTTGGCACGGGGCAGCTTGACCCAGACCGAGAAACAAAACTGTAGCAGCCAAAATTGTTGTGATACTGTTCCTTACCCCAAGGTTTTGTTTCATATGATAATTCATGTATATTGCAGAAGCTTTTTGCGTCAGGCTTCAGACCTTGGCTTCTCACGGCCCACACGAAGACATTCAGTTTTATAATTGCCTCGGGGGTAAGTTGATGGAGATAAACTTCGAATATTTTCAGTACCTCCACAACGAAGCTGCTCAAGGGAAATCGCAGTCCAGCTTTCAAAAAGCTTCGGTACACTACGACTTCATTCCTTTCAGGGTGTGGGCAAGTTTTTTCACCTTCATCGGCCCTCACAATGGACAAATCCCGGAAATACCTTCCTCTCATGTTGACAAGATGATTCTCTTTGATGGTTGATTTACCATAAACTGAATGGCTTGGTCGCCATGGACGATCTTCGGAGTCCTCGCCACCACTGTCCACATCATAGCTGTCACTGTCACCAGTATCTTCGGACAAACCTTCCAGAATCTCCTTAGTAATCTTTTCTGTATTGGTCTTTGACATCGCTATAAGAAACCCCAAGTTTTTCTCTTCGTCAAGGCTCAGCTTCATCTCAGCAACAGCCTTCTTATCTTCAGACATCTTCGGAGACGCTAAAAAACTATTTTCAAAGCCGAAGCTTCAAAATCGAAAGCCTAGCAAATCGCAGTGCACAAGAGCTAAAAATTGAGTAAGCGGGAGCAGTTGGCAAGAAAGCGTGTCAAATGAGTTTGCGGTATGCCCGTATTTATACGCCAAGAGCGTAGAAAATTCAAAGACCCCGCTTGTCAGTGAATGTTGCTATTCTAGCAAAGGGAAGGTGTTTTTTCGGACCTTCGGCGTAAAGCCTTCGTCCAGGTCGCAATCTGAATTCGTTATTATAAACAAATTAATATTGCGAGGGGCTACTGTTGGGGACCTTCGGCATCCGAAGGTCCTCAAAAACAGGATTTAACAGTATTTCTGGAGTACAATGTGTGAACAGGTATCCTCGGACTAAAGTCGGCATCGCTGTAGACCGGAATAATACGAAGGTTGATACAGAGCCGAAGGTGCGAGCAGGAAAGCTTCGGCGTGACAGCAAAGAGTGGAACCGACTTAAAGATGAAAAGGCTATTCAGACCTCGATAGACTACTATAGAATTATTATCAAATGTAAAGGGCATGAATGTAATTTTGTAAGGGCTGTGTCCCGTGCCTATAAATAGGTGAACAGTATCCCCGTACTGTTCACGCTGACTGGGCATTCACTTTTTGCGTCACGCTTGTATTGTCATCTTCTCTCGATTGAAGGTACACTTGTAATTCAGTAATATTTCTGTTTATGCCTGATAATAATATATAATCGTTCATATTGTCTTTTATATCCTTTACATTATCACCTTCGTCATCGTTTAATGATTTTATGAAGGTACGTCCTTCATAACCTTCGTCCGTAAACCATTATATCCTAAGGGAAATAATGCTTCGGAGGACGAAGGACTATAACGATTAACATTTTCTGTGTTGCCTTGTTCTTAACTCTTAGCACTTGAGAACAAGTCCCCAACATGTGGGGTGAGGTGTATGAGCCTCTGGTCGATGATCAATGGCCACACAACCCACATTGTTGTCGAAAATAGCCATGAATGACCATTTACAATAATACCGAAGGCTAACACCTACGGATTTTTGACCAAGAAATGGTCTCCACCAGAAATCCAAGAATGTGATCTATGGCAAGGAAACATATGTGGGGTGAGGTGTATGAGCCTCTGGTCGATGATCAATGGCCACACAACCCCATTTTTGTCGAAAATGGCCATGAACGACCATTTTCAATAATATCGATGGCTAACACCTACGGATTTTTGACCAAGAAATGGTCTCCACCAGAAATCCAAGAATGTGATCTACGACAAGGAAACATATGTGGGGTGAGGTGTATGAGCCTCTGGTCGACGATCAATGGCCACACAACCCCCATTTTGCCGAAAATAGCCATGAATGACCATTTTCAATAATACCGAAGGCTAACACGTACGAGTTTTTAACCAAGAAATGGTTTCCACCAGAAATCCAACAATGTAATCTATGGCAAGGAAACATATGTGGGGTGAGGTGTACGAGCCTCTGGTCGATGATCAATGGCCACACAACCCCCATTTTGCCGAAAATAGCCATGAACGACCATTTTCAATAATACCGAAGGCTAACACGTACGAGTTTTTGACCAAGAAATGGTCTCCACCAAAAATCCAAGAATGTGATCTATGGCAAGGAAACATATGTGGGGTGAGATTTATGAGCCTCTAGTCGATGATAAATGGCCACACAACCCCCATTTTTTTATGAAAATAGCCATGAGCGACCATTTTCAATAATATTAGAGGCTAAGACCTACGGATTTTTGACCAAGAAATGGTCTCCACCAGAAATCCAAGAATGTGATCTATGGCAAGGAAACATATGTGGGGTGAGGTGTATGAGCCTATGGTCGATGATCAATGGCCACACAACCCCCATTTTTGTCGAAAATACCCATGAATGACCATTTACAATAATACCGAAGGCTAACACCTACGGATTTTTGACCAAGAAATGGTCTCCACCAGAAATCCAAGAATGTGATCTATGGCAAGGAAACATATGTGGGGTTAGGTGTATGAGCCTCTGGTCGACGATCAATGGCCACACAACCCTAATTTTTTGTCGAAAATAGCCATGAACGACCATTTTCAATGACACTGAAGGCTAACACCTACGGATTTTTGACCAAGAAATGGTCTCCACCATAAATCCAAGAATGTGATCTATGGCAAGGAAACATATGTGTAGTGAGGTGTATGAGCCTCTGGTCGAAGATCAATGGCCACACAACCCCCATTTTTGTCGAAAATAGCCATGAATGACCATTTTCAAAAATACCAAAGGCTAACACATTCGGATTTTTGCCCAAGAAATGGTCTCCACCAGAAATCCAAGAATGTGATCTATGGCAAGGAAACATATGTGGGGTGAGGTGTACGAGCCTCTGATCGATGATCAATGGCCACAGAACCCCCATTTTGCCGAAAATAGCCATGAATGACCATTTTCAATAATACCGAAGGCTAACACGTACGAGTTTTTGACCAAGAAATGGTCTCCACCAAAAATCCAAGAATGTGATCTATGGCAAGGAAACATATGAGGGGTGAGATTTATGAGCCTCTAGTCGATGATAAATGGCCACACAACCCCCATTTTTTATGAAAATAGCCATGAGCGACCATTTTCAATAATATTAGAGGCTAAGACCTACGGATTTTTGACCAAGAAATGGTCTCCACCAGAAATCTAAGAATGTGATCTATGGCAAGGAAACATATGTGGGGTGAGGTGTATGAGCCTCTGGTCGATGATCAATGGCCACACAACCCACATTGTTGTCGAAAATAGCCATGAATGACCATTTTCAATAATACCGAAGGCTAACACGTACGAGTTTTTAACCAAGAAATGGTTTCCACCAGAAATCCAAGAATGTAATCTATGGCAAGGAAACATATGTGGGGTGAGGTGTACGAGCCTCTGGTCGATGATCAATGGCCACACAACCCCCATTTTGCCGAAAATAGCCATGAACGACCATTTTCAATAATACCGAAGGCTAACACGTACGAGTTTTTGACCAAGAAATGGTCTCCACCAAAAATCCAAGAATGTGTTCTATGGCAAGGAAACATATGTGGGGTGAGATTTATGAGCCTCTAGTCGATGATAAATGGCCACACAACCCCCATTTTTTTATGAAAATAGCCATGAGCGACCATTTTCAATAATATTAGAGGCTAAGACCTACGGATTTTTGACCAAGAAATGGTCTCCACCAGAAATCCAAGAATGTGATCTATGGCAAGGAAACATATGTGGGGTGAGGTGTATGAGCCTATGGTCGATGATCAATGGCCACACAACCCCCATTTTTGTCGAAAATAGCCATGAATGACCATTTACAATAATACCGAAGGCTAACACCTACGAATTTTTGACCAAGAAATGGTCTCCACCAGAAATCCAAGAATGTGATCTATGGCAAGGAAACATATGTGGGGTGAGGTGTATGAGCCTCTGGTCGATGATCAATGGCCACACAACCCCCATTTTTGTCGAAAATAGCCATGAACGACCATTTTCAATAATATCGAAGGCTAACACCTACGGATTTTTGACCAAGAAATGGTCTCCACCAGAAATCCAAGAATGTGATCTACGACAAGGAAACATTTGTGGGGTGAGGTGTATGAGCCTCTGGTCGACGATCAATGGCCACACAACCCCCATTTTGCCGAAAATAGCCATGAATGACCATTTTCAATAATACCGAAGGCTAACACGTACGAGTTTTTAACCAAGAAATGGCTTCCACCAGAAATCCAAGAATGTAATCTATGGCAAGGAAACATATGTGGGGTGAGGTTTATGAGCCTCTAGTCGATGATAAATGGCCACACAACCCCCATTTTTTATGAAAATAGCCATGAGCGACCTTGAAAATAGCCATGAGCGACCATTTTCAATAATACTAGAGGCTAACACCTACGGATTTTAGACCAAGAAATGGTCTCCACCAGAAATCCAAGAATGTGATCTACGACAAGGAAACAGATGTGGGGTGAGGTGTATGAGCCTCTGGTCGACGATCAATGGCCACACAACCCCCATTTTGTCGAAAATAGCCATGAATGACCATTTTCAATAATACCGAAGGCTAACACGTACGAGTTTTTAACCAAGAAATGGCTTCCACCAGAAATCCAAGAATGTAATCTATGGCAAGGAAACATATGTGGGGTGAGGTTTATGAGCCTCTGGTCGATGATAAATGGCCACACAACCCCCATTTTTTATGAAAATAGCCATGTGCGACCTTGAAAATAGCCATGAGCGACCATTTTCAATAATACTAGAGGCTAACACCTACGGATTTTAGACCAAGAAATGGTCTCCACCAGAAATCCAAGAATGTGATCTATGGCAAGGAAACATATGTGGGGTGAGGTGTATGAGCGTCTGGTCGATGATCAATGGACACACAACCCCCATTTTTGTCGAAAATAGCCATGAACGACCATTTTCAATAATACCGAAGGCTAACACGTACGAGTTTTTGACCAAGAAATGGCCTCCACCAAAAATCCAAGAATGTGTTCTATGGCAAGGAAACATATGTGGGGTGAGATTTATGAGCCTCTAGTCGATGATAAATGGCCACACAACCCCCATTTTTTTATGAAAATAGCCATGAGCGACCATTTTCAATAATATTAGAGGCTAAGACCTACGGATTTTTGACCAAGAAATGGTCTCCACCAGAAATCCAAGAATGTGATCTATGGCAAGGAAACATATGTGGGGTGAGGTGTATGAGCCTATGGTCGATGATCAATGGCCACACAACCCCCATTTTTGTCGAAAATAGCCATGAATGACCATTTACAATAATACGAAGGCTAACACCTACGGATTTTTGACCAAGAAATGGTCTCCACCAGAAATCCAAGAATGTGATCTATGGCAAGGAAACATATGTGGGGTGAGGTGTATGAGCCTATGGTCGATGATCAATGGCCACACAACCCCCATTTTTGTCGAAAATAGCCATGAATGACCATTTACAATAATACCGAAGGCTAACACCTACGGATTTTTGACCAAGAAATGGTCTCCACCAGAAATCCAAGAATGTGATCTATGGCAAGGAAACATATGTGGGGTGAGGTGTATGAGCCTCTGGTCGATGATCAATGGCCACATAACCCCCATTTTTGTCGAAAATAGCCATGAACGACCATTTTCAATAATATCGAAGGCTAACACCTACGGATTTTTGACCAAGAAATGGTCTCCACCAGAAATCCAAGAATGTGATCTACGACAAGGAAACATTTGTGGGGTGAGGTGTATTAGCCTCTGGTCGACGATCAATGGCCACACAACCCCCATTTTGCCGAAAATAGCCATGAATGACCATTTTCAATAATACCGAAGGCTAACACGTACGAGTTTTTAACCAAGAAATGGCTTCCACCAGAAATCCAAGAATGTAATCTATGGCAAGGAAACATATGTGGGGTGAGGTTTATGAGCCTCTAGTCGATGATAAATGGCCACACAACCCCCATTTTTTATGAAAATAGCCATGAGCGACCTTGAAAATAGCCATGAGCGACCATTTTCAATAATACTAGAGGCTAACACCTACGGATTTTAGACCAAGAAATGGTCTCCACCAGAAATCCAAGAATGTGATCTACGACAAGGAAACATATGTGGGGTGAGGTGTATGAGCCTCTGGTCGACGATCAATGGCCACACAACCCCCATTTTGCCGAAAATAGCCATGAATGACCATTTTCAATAATACCGAAGGCTAACACGTACGAGTTTTTAACCAAGAAATGGCTTCCACCAGAAATCCAAGAATGTAATCTATGGCAAGGAAACATATGTGGGGTGAGGTTTATGAGCCTCTAGTCGATGATAAATGGCCACACAACCCCCATTTTTTATGAAAATAGCCATGTGCGACCTTGAAAATAGCCATGAGCGACCATTTTCAATAATACTAGAGGCTAACACCTACGGATTTTAGACCAAGAAATGGTCTCCACCAGAAATCCAAGAATGTGATCTATGGCAAGGAAACATATGTGGGGTGAGGTGTATGAGCGTCTGGTCGATGATCAATGGACACACAACCCCCATTTTTGTCGAAAATAGCCATGAATGACCATTTTCAATAATACCGAAGGCTAACACGTACGAGTTTTTGACCAAGAAATGGTCTCCACCAAAAATCCAAGAATGTGTTCTATGGCAAGGAAACATATGTGGGGTGAGATTTATGAGCCTCTAGTCGATGATAAATGGCCACACAACCCCCATTTTTTTATGAAAATAGCCATGAGCGACCATTTTCAATAATATTAGAGGCTAAGACCTACGGATTTTTGACGAAGAAATGGTCTCCACCAGAAATCCAAGAATGTGATCTATGGCAAGGAAACATATGTGGGGTGAGGTGTATGAGCCTATGGTCGATGATCAATGGCCACACAACCCCCATTTTTGTCGAAAATAGCCATGAATGACCATTTACAATAATACCGAAGGCTAACACCTACGGATTTTTGACCAAGAAATGGTCTCCACCAGAAATCCAAGAATGTGATCTATGGCAAGGAAACATATGTGGGGTGAGGTGTATGAGCCTCTGGTCGATGATCAATGGCCACACAACCCCCATTTTTGTCGAAAATAGCCATGAACGACCATTTTCAATAATATCGAAGGCTAACACCTACGGATTTTTGACCAAGAAATGGTCTCCAACAGAAATCCAAGAATGTGATCTACGACAAGGAAACATTTGTGGGGTGAGGTGTATGAGCCTCTGGTCGACGATCAATGGCCACACAACCCCCATTTTGCCGAAAATAGCCATGAATGACCATTTTCAATAATACCGAAGGCTAACACGTACGAGTTTTTAACCAAGAAATGGCTTCCACCAGAAATCCAAGAATGTAATCTATGGCAAGGAAACATATGTGGGGTGAGGTTTATGAGCCTCTAGTCGATGATAAATGGCCACACAACCCCCATTTTTTATGAAAATAGCCATGAGCGACCTTGAAAATAGCCATGAGCGACCATTTTCAATAATACTAGAGGCTAACACCTACGGATTTTAGACCAAGAAATGGTCTCCACCAGAAATCCAAGAATGTGATCTACGACAAGGAAACATATGTGGGGTGAGGTGTATGAGCCTCTGGTCGACGATCAATGGCCACACAACCCCCATTTTGCCGAAAATAGCCATGAATGACCATTTTCAATAATACCGAAGGCTAACACGTACGAGTTTTTAACCAAGAAATGGCTTCCACCAGAAATCCAAGAATGTAATCTATGGCAAGGAAACATATGTGGGGTGAGGTTTATGAGCCTCTAGTCGATGATAAATGGCCACACAACCCCCATTGTTTATGAAAATAGCCATGTGCGACCTTGAAAATAGCCATGAGCGACCATTTTCAATAATACTAGAGGCTAACACCTACGGATTTTAGACCAAGAAATGGTCTCCACCAGAAATCCAAGAATGTGATCTATGGCAAGGAAACATATGTGGGGTGAGGTGTATGAGCGTCTGGTCGATGATCAATGGACACACAACCCCCATTTTTGTCGAAAATAGCCATGAACGACCATTTTCAATAATACCGAAGGCTAACACCTACGGATTTTTGACCAAGAAATGGTCTCCACCAATAATCCAAGAATGTGATTTATGGCAAAGAAACATATGTGGGGTGAGGTGTATGAGCCTCTGGTCGACGATCAATGGCCACACAACCCTAATTTTTGTCGAAAATAGCCATGAACGACCATTTTCAATGACACTGAAGGCTAACACCTACGGATTTTTGACCAAGAAATGGTCTCCACCATAAATCCAAGAATGTGATCTATGGCAAGGAAACATATGTGTAGTGAGGTGTATGAGCCTCTGGTCGAAGATCAATGGCCACACAACCCCCATTTTTGTCGAAAATAGCCATGAATGACCATTTTCAAAAATACCAAAGGCTAACACGTACGGATTTTTGACCAAGAAATGGTCTCCACCAGAAATCCAAGAATGTGATCTATGGCAAGGAAACATATGTGGGGTGAGGTGTACGAGCCTCTGGTCGATGATCAATGGCCACACAACCCCCATTTTGCCGAAAATAGCCATGAACGACCATTTTCAATAATACCGAAGGCTAACACGTACGAGTTTTTAACCAAGAAATCGTCTCCACCAGAAATCCAAGAATGTGATCTATGGCAATGAAACATATGTGGGGTGAGGTTTATGAGCCTCTAGTCAATGATAAATGGCCACACAACCCCCATTTTTTATGAAAATAGCCATGAGCGACCTTGAAAATAGCCATGAGCGACCATTTTCAATAATACTAGAGGCTAACACCTACGGATTTTAGACCAAGAAATGGTCTCCACCAGAAATCCAAGAATGTGATCTACGACAAGGAAACATATGTGGGGTGAGGTGTATGAGCCTCTGGTCGACGATCAATGGCCACACAACCCCCATTTTGCCGAAAATAGCCATGAATGACCATTTTCAATAATACCGAAGGCTAACACGTACGAGTTTTTAACCAAGAAATGGCTTCCACCAGAAATCCAAGAATGTAATCTATGGCAAGGAAACATATGTGGGGTGAGGTTTATGAGCCTCTAGTCGATGATAAATGGCCACACAACCCCCATTGTTTATGAAAATAGCCATGTGCGACCTTGAAAATAGCCATGAGCGACCATTTTCAATAATACTAGAGGCTAACACCTACGGATTTTAGACCAAGAAATGGTCTCCACCAGAAATCCAAGAATGTGATCTATGGCAAGGAAACATATGTGGGGTGAGGTGTATGAGCGTCTGGTCGATGATCAATGGACACACAACCCCCATTTTTGTCGAAAATAGCCATGAACGACCATTTTCAATAATACCGAAGGCTAACACCTACGGATTTTTGACCAAGAAATGGTCTCCACCAATAATCCAAGAATGTGATTTATGGCAAAGAAACATATGTGGGGTGAGGTGTATGAGCCTCTGGTCGACGATCAATGGCCACACAACCCTAATTTTTGTCGAAAATAGCCATGAACGACCATTTTCAATGACACTGAAGGCTAACACCTACGGATTTTTGACCAAGAAATGGTCTCCACCATAAATCCAAGAATGTGATCTATGGCAAGGAAACATATGTGTAGTGAGGTGTATGAGCCTCTGGTCGAAGATCAATGGCCACACAACCCCCATTTTTGTCGAAAATAGCCATGAATGACCATTTTCAAAAATACCAAAGGCTAACACGTACGGATTTTTGACCAAGAAATGGTCTCCACCAGAAATCCAAGAATGTGATCTATGGCAAGGAAACATATGTGGGGTGAGGTGTACGAGCCTCTGGTCGATGATCAATGGCCACACAACCCCCATTTTGCCGAAAATAGCCATGAACGACCATTTTCAATAATACCGAAGGCTAACACGTACGAGTTTTTAACCAAGAAATCGTCTCCACCAGAAATCCAAGAATGTGATCTATGGCAATGAAACATATGTGGGGTGAGGTTTATGAGCCTCTAGTCGATGATAAATGGCCACACAACCCCCATTTTTTATGAAAATAGCCATGAGCGACCTTGAAAATAGCCATGAGCGACCATTTTCAATAATACTAGAGGCTAACACCTACGGATTTTAGACCAAGAAATGGTCTCCACCAGAAATCCAAGAATGTGATCTATGGCAAGGAAACATATGTGGGGTGAGGTGTATGAGCGTCTGGTCGATGATCAATGGCCACACAACCCCCATTTTTATCAAAAATAGCCATGAACGACCATTTTCAATAATACCTAAGGCTAACACCTACGGATTTTTGACCAAGAAATGGTCTCCACCAGAAATCCAAGAATGTGATCTATGGCAAGGAAACATATGTGGGGTGAGGTGTATGAGCTTCTGGTCGACGATCAATGGCCACACAACCCTAATTTTTGTCGAAAATAGCCATGAACGACCATTTTCAATGACACTGAAGGCTAACACCTACGGATTTTTGACCAAGAAATGGTCTCCACCATAAATCCAAGAATGTGATCTATGGCAAGGAAACATATGTGTAGTGAGGTGTATGAGCCTCTGGTCGAAGATCAATGGCCACACAACCCCCATTTTTGTCGAAAATAGCCATGAATGACCATTTTCAAAAATACCAAAGGCTAACACATTCGGATTTTTGCCCAAGAAATGGTCTCCACCAGAAATCCAAGAATGTGATCTATGGCAAGGAAACATATGTGGGGTGAGGTGTACGAGCCTCTGGTCGATGATCAATGGCCACAGAACCCCCATTTTGCCGAAAATAGCTATGAACGACCATTTTCAATAATACCGAAGGCTAACACGTACGAGTTTTTGACCAAGAAATGGTCTCCACCAAAAATCCAAGAATGTGATCTATGGCAAGGAAACATATGTGGGGTGAGATTTATGAGCCTCTAGTCGATGATAAATGGCCACACAACCCCCATTTTTTATGAAAATAGCCATGAGCGACCATTTTCAATAATATTAGAGGCTAAGACCTACGGATTTTTGACCAAGAAATGGTCTCCACCAGAAATCCAAGAATGTGATCTATGGCAAGGAAACATATGTGGGGTGAGGTGTATGAGCCTCTTGTCGATGATCAATGGCCACACAACCCCCATTTTTGTCGAAAATAGCAATGAATGACCATTTACAATAATACCGAAGGCTAACACCTACTGATTTTTGACCAAGAAATGGTCTCCACCAGAAATCCAAGAATGTGATCTACGACAAGGAAACATATGTGGGGTGAGGTGTATGAGCCTCTGGTCGACGATCAATGGCCACACAACCCCCATTTTGCCGAAAATAGCCATGAATGACCATTTTCAATAATATCGAAGGCTAACACCTACGGATTTTTGACCAAGAAATGGTCTCCACCAGAAATCCAAGAATGTGATCTACGACAAGGAAACATATGTGGGGTGAGGTGTATGAGCCTCTCGTCGACGATCAATGGCCACACAACTCCCATTTTGCCGAAAATAGCCATGAATGACCATTTTCAATAATACCGAAGGCTAACATGTACGAGTTTTTAACCAAGAAATGGTTTCCACCAGAAATCCAAGAATGTAATCTATGGCAATGAAACATATGTGGGGTGAGGTTTATGAGCCTCTAGTCGATGATAAATGGCCACACAACCCCCATTTTTTATGAAAATAGCCATGAGCGACCTTGAAAATAGCCATGAGCGACCATTTTCAATAATACTAGAGGCTAACACCTACGGATTTTAGACCAAGAAATGGTCTCCACCAGAAATCCAAGAATGTGATCTATGGCAAGGAAACATATGTGGGGTGAGGTGTATGAGCGTCTGGTCGATGATCAATGGCCACACAACCCCCATTTTTGTCGAAAATAGCCATGAACGACCATTTTCAGTAATACCGAAGGCTAACACCTACGGAATTTTGACCAAGAAATGGTCTCCAGCAGAAATCCAAGAATGTGATCTATGGCAAGGAAACATATGTGGGGTGAGGTGTATGAGCCCCTGGTCGACGATCAATGGCCACACAACCCCCATTTTTTATGAAAATAGCCATGAGCGACCTTGAAAATAGCCATGAGCGACCATTTTCAATAATACTAGAGGCTAACACCTACGGATTTTAGACCAAGAAATGGTCTCCACCAGAAATCCAAGAATGTGATCTATGGCAAGGAAACATATGTGGGGTGAGGTGTATGAGCGTCTGGTCGATGATCAATGGCCACACAACCCCCATTTTTGTCGAAAATAGCCATGAACGACCATTTTCAATAATACCGAAGGCTAACACCTACGGATTTTTGACCAAGAAATGGTCTCCACCAGAAATCCAAGAATGTGATCTATGGCAAGGAAACATATGTGGGGTGAGGTGTATGAGCCTCTGGTCGATGATCAATGGCCACACAACCCCCATTTTTGTCGAAAATAGCCATGAACGACCATTTTCAATAATATCGAAGGCTAACACCTACGGATTTTTGACCAAGAAATGGTCACCACCAGAAATCCAAGAATGTGATCTACGACAAGGAAACATATGTGGGGTGAGGTGTATGAGCCTCTGGTCGACGATCAATGGCCACACAACCCCCATTTTGCCGAAAATAGCCATGAATGACCATTTTCAATAATATCGAAGGCTAACACCTACGGATTTTTGACCAAGAAATGGTCACCACCAGAAATCCAAGAATGTGATCTACGACAAGGAAACATATGTGGGGTGAGGTGTATGAGCCTCTGGTCGACGATCAATGGCCACACAACCCCCATTTTGCCGAAAATAGCCATGAATGACCATTTTCAATAATACCGAAGGCTAACACGTACGAGTTTTTAACCAAGAAATGGTTTCCACCAGAAATCCAAGAATGTAATCTATGGCAAGGAAACATATGTGGGGTGAGGTTTATGAGCCTCTAGTCGATGATAAATGGCCACACAACCCACATTTTTTATGAAAATAGCCATGAGCGACCTTGAAAATAGCCATGAGCGACCATTTTCAATAATACTAGAGGCTAACACCTACGGATTTTAGACCAAGAAATGGTCTCCACCAGAAATCCAAGAATGTGATCTATGGCAAGGAAACATATGTGGGGTGAGGTGTATGAGCGTCTGGTCGATGATCAATGGCAACACAACCCCCATTTTTGTCGAAAATAGCCATGAACGACCATTTTCAATAATACCGAAGGCTAACACCTACGGATTTTTGACCAAGAAATGGTCTCCACCAGAAATCCAAGAATGTGATCTATGGCAAGGAAACATATGTGGGGTGAGGTGTATGAGCCTCTAGTCGATGATCAATGGCCACACAACCCCCATTTTTGTCGAAAATAGCCATGAATGACCATTTTCAAAAATACCAAAGGCTAACACGTACGGATTTTTAACCAAGAAATGGTCTCCACCAGAAATCCAAGAATGTGATCTATGGCAAGGAAACATATGTGGGGTGAGGTGTACGAGCCTCTGGTCGAAGATCAATGGCCACACAACCCCCATTTTGCCGAAAATAGCCATGAATGACCATTTTCAATAATACCGAAGGCTAACACGTACGAGTTTTTAACCAAGAAATGGTCTCCACCAGAAATCCAAGAATGTGATCTATGGCAAGGAAATATATGTGGGGTGAGGTGTATGAGCCTCTGGTCGACGATCAATGGCCACACAACCCTAATTTTTGTCGAAAATAGCCATGAACGACCATTTTCAATGACATTGAAGGCTAACACCTACGGATTTTTGACCAAGAAATGGTCTCCACCATAAATCCAAGAATGTGATCTATGGCAAGGAAACATATGTGTAGTGAGGTGTATGAGCCTCTGGTCGATGATCAATGGCCACACAACCCCCATTTTTGTCGAAAATAGCCATGAATGACCATTTACAATAATACCGAAGGCTAACACCTACGGATTTTTGACCAAGAAATGGTCTCCACCAGAAATGCAAGAATATGATCTATGGCAAGGAAACATATGTGGGGTGAGGTGTATGAGCCTCTGGTCGACGATCAATGGCCACACAACCCCCATTTTGCCGAAAATAGCCATGAATGACCATTTTCAATAATACCGAAGGCTAACACGTATGAGTTTTTAACCAAGAAATGGTCTCCACCAGAAATCCAAGAATGTAATCTATGGCAAGGAAACATATGTGGGGTGAGGTTTATGAGCCTCTAGTCGATGATAAATGGCCACACAAGAGCCATTTTTTATGAAAATAGCCATGAGCGACCTTGAAAATTGCCATGAGCGACCATTTTCAATAATACTAGAGGCTAACACCTACGGATTTTAGACCAAGAAATGGTCTCCACCAGAAATCCAAGAATGTGATCTATGGCAAGGAAACATATGTGGGGTGAGGTGTATGAGCGTCTGGTCGATGATCAATGGCCACAACCCCCATTTTTGTCGAAAATAGCCATGAATGACCATTTTCAATAATACCGAAGGCTAACACCTACGGATTTTTGACCAAGAAATGGTCTCCACCAGAAATCCAAGAATGTGATCTATGGCAAGGAAACATATGTGGGGTGAGGTGTATGAGCCTCTAGTCGATGATCAATGGCCACACAACCCCCATTTTTGTCGAAAATAGCCATGAATGATCATTTTCAAAAATACCAAAGGCTAACACGTACGGATTTTTGACCAAGAAATGGTCTCCACCAGAAATCCAAGAATGTGATCTATGGCAAGGAAACATATGTGGGGTGAGGTGTACGAGCCTCTGGTCGATGATCAATGGCCACACAACCCCCATTTTGCCAAAAATAGCCATGAATGACCATTTTCAATAATACCGAAGGCTAACACGTACGAGTTTTTAACCAAGAAATGGTTTCCACCAGAAATCCAAGAATGTAATCTATGGCAAGGAAACATATGTGGGGTGAGGTTTATGAGCCTCTAGTCGATGATAAATGGCCACACAACCCCCATTTTTTATGAAAATAGCCATGAGCGACCTTGAAAATAGCCATGAGCGACCATTTTCAATAATACTAGAGGCTAACACCTACGGATTTTAGACAAAGAAATGGTCTCCACCAGAAATCCAAGAATGTGATCTATGGCAAGGAAACATATGTGGGGTGAGGTGTATGAGCGTCTGGTCGATGATCAATGGCCACACAACCCCCATTTTTGTCGAAAATAGCCATGAACGACCATTTTCAATAATACCGAAGGCTAACACCTACGGATTTTTGACCAAGAAATGGTCTCCACCAGAAATCCAAGAATGTGATCTATGGCAAGGAAACATATGTGGGGTGAGGTGTATGAGCCTCTGGTCGACGATCAATGGCCACACAACCCCCATTTTTTATGAAAATAGCCATGAGCGACCTTGAAAATAGCCATGAGCGACCATTTTCAATAATACTAGAGGCTAACACCTACGGATTTTAGACCAAGAAATGGTCTCCACCAGAAATCCTAGAATGTGATCTATGGCAAGGAAACATATGTGGGGTGAGGTGTATGAGCGTCTGGTCGATGATCAATGGCCACACAACCCCCATTTTTGTCGAAAATAGCCATGAACGACCATTTTCAAAAATACCGAAGGCTAACACCTACGGATTTTTGACCAAGAAATGGTCTCCACCAGAAATCCAAGAATGTGATCTATGGCAAGGAAACATATGTGGGGTGAGGTGTATGAGCCTCTGGTCGATGATCAATGGCCACACAACCCCCATTTTTGTCGAAAATAGCCATGAACGACCATTTTCAATAATATCGAAGGCTAACACCTACGGATTTTTGACCAAGAAATGGTCTCCACCAGAAATCCATGAATGTGATCTACGACAAGGAAACATATGTGGGGTGAGGTGTATGAGCCTCTGGTCGACGATCAATGGCCACACAACCCCCATTTTGCCGAAAATAGCCATGAATGACCATTTTCAATAATATCGAAGGCTAACACCTACGGATTTTTGACCAAGAAATGGTCTCCACCAGAAATCCAAGAATGTGATCTACGACAAGGAAACATATGTGGGGTGAGGTGTATGAGCCTCTGGTCGACGATCAATGGCCACACAACCCCCATTTTGCCGAAAATATCCATGAATGACCATTTTCAATAATACCGAAGGCTAACACGTACGAGTTTTTAACCAAGAAATGGTTTCCACCAGAAATCCAAGAATGTAATCTATGGCAAGGAAACATATGTGGGGTGAGGTTTATGAGCCTCTAGTCGATGATAAATGGCCACACAACCCCCATTTTTTATGAAAATAGCCATGAGCGACCTTGAAAATAGCCATGAGCGACCATTTTCAATAATACTAGAGGCTAACACCTACGGATTTTAGACCAAGAAATAGTCTCCACCAGAAATCCAAGAATGTGATCTATGGCAAGGAAACATATGTGGGGTGAGGTGTATGAGCGTCTGGTCGATGATCAATGGCCACACAACCCCCATTTTTGTCGAAAATAGCCATGAACGACCATTTTCAATAATACCGAAGGCTAACACCTACGGATTTTTGACCAAGAAATGGTCTCCACCAGAAATCCAAGAATGTGATCTATGGCAAGGAAACATATGTGGGGTGAGGTGTATGAGCCTCTGGTCGATGATCAATGGCCACACAACCTCCATTTTTGTCGAAAATAGCCATGAACGACCATTTTAAATAATATCGAAGGCTAACACCTACGGATTTTTGACCAAGAAATGGTCTCCACCAGAAATCCAAGAATGTGATCTACGACAAGGAAACATATGTGGGGTGAGGTGTATGAGCCTCTGGTCGACGATCAATGGCCACACAACCCCCATTTTGCCGAAAATAGCCATGAATGACCATTTTCAATAATATCGAAGGCTAACACCTACGGATTTTTGACCAAGAAATGGTCTCCACCAGAAATCCAAGAATGTGATCTACGACAAGGAAACATATGTGGGGTGAGGTGTATGAGCCTCTGGTCGATGATCAATGGCCACACAACCCCCATTTTTGTCGAAAATAGCCATGAACGACCATTTTCAATAATACCGAAGGCTAACACCTACGGATTTTTTACCAAGAAATGGTCTCCACCAGAAATCCAAGAATGTGATCTATGGCAAGGAAACATATGTGGGGTGAGGTGTATGAGCCTCTAGTCGATGATCAATGGCCACACAACCCCCATTTTTGTCGAAAATAGCCATGAATGACCATTTTCAAAAATACCAAAGGCTAACACGTACGGATTTTTAACCAAGAAATGGTCTCCACCAGAAATCCAAGAATGTGATCTATGGCAAGGAAACATATGTGGGGTGAGGTGTACGAGCCTCTGGTCTATGATAAATGGCCACACAACCCCCATTTTGCCGAAAATAGCCATGAATGACCATTTTCAATAATACCGAAGGCTAACACGTACGAGTTTTTAACCAAGAAATGGTCTCCACTAGAAATCCAAGAATGTGATCTATGGCAAGGAAACATATTTGGGGTGAGGTGTATGAGCGTCTGGTCGATGATCAATGGCCACACAACCCCCATTTTTGTCGAAAATAGCCATGAACGACCATTTTCAATAATACCAAAGGCTAACACCTACGGATTTTTGACCAAGAAATGGTCTCCACCAGAAATCCAAGAATTTGATCTATGGCAAGGAAACATATGTGGGGTGAGGTGTATGAGCCTCTGGTCGACGATCAATGGCCACACAACCCTAATTTTTGTCGAAAATAGCCATGAACGACCATTTTCAATGACACTGAAGGCTAACACCTACGGATTTTTGACCAAGAAATGGTCTCCACCATAAATCCAAGAATGTGATCTATGGCAAGGAAACATATGTGTAGTGAGGTTTATGAGCCTCTGGTCGATGATCAATGGCCACACAACCCCCATTTTTGTCGAAAATAGCCATGAATGACCATTTACAATAATACCGAAGGCTAACACCTACGGATTTTTGACCAAGAAATGGTCTCCACCAGAAATCCAAGAATGTGATCTATGGCAAGGAAACATATGTGGGGTGAGGTGTATGAGCCTCTGGTCGACGATCAATGGCCACACAACCCCCATTTTGCCGAAAATAGCCATGAATGACCATTTTCAATAATACCGAAGGCTAACACGTACGAGTTTTTAACCAAGAAATGGTCTCCACCAGAAATCCAAGAATGTAATCTATGGCAAGGAAACATATGTGGGGTGAGGTTTATGAGCCTCTAGTCGATGATAAATGGCCACACAACCCCCATTTTTTATGAAAATAGCCATGAGCGACCTTGAGAATAGCCATGAGCGACCATTTTCAATAATACTAGAGGCTAACACCTACGGATTTTAGACCAAGAAATGGTCTCCACCAGAAATCCAAGAATGTGATCTATGGCAAGGAAACATATGTGGGGTGAGGTGTATGAGCATCTGGTCGATGATCAACGGCCACACAACCCCCATTTTTGTCGAAAATAGCCATGAATGACCATTTTCAATAATACCGAAGGCTAACACCTACGAATTTTTGACCAAGAAATGGTCTCCACCAGAAATCCAAGAATGTGATCTATGGCAAGGAAACATATGTGGGGTGAGGTGTATGAGCCTCTGGTCGACGATCAATGGCCACACAACCCCCATTTTGCCGAAAATAGCCATGAATGACCATTTTCAATAATACCGAAGGCTAACACGTACGAGTTTTTAACCAAGAAATGGTCTCCACCAGAAATCCAAGAATGTAATCTATGGCAAGGAAACATATGTGGGGTGAGGTTTATGAGCCTCTAGTCGATGATAAATGGCCACACAACCCCCATTTTTTATGAAAATAGCCATGAGCGACCTTGAGAATAGCCATGAGCGACCATTTTCAATAATACTAGAGGCTAACACCTACGGATTTTAGACCAAGAAATGGTCTCCACCAGAAATCCAAGAATGTGATCTATGGCAAGGAAACATATGTGGGGTGAGGTGTATGAGCATCTGGTCGATGATCAACGGCCACACAACCCCCATTTTTGTCGAAAATAGCCATGAATGACCATTTTCAATAATACCGAAGGCTAACACCTACGGATTTTTGACCAAGAAATGGTCTCCACCAGAAATCCAAGAATGTGATCTATGGCAAGGAAACATATGTGGGGTGAGGTGTACGAGCCTCTGGTCGATGATCAATGGCCACACAACCCCCATTTTGCCGAAAATAGCCATGAATGACCATTTTCAATAATACCGAAGGCTAACACGTACGAGTTTTTAACCAAGAAATGGTTTCCACCAGAAATCCAAGAATGTAATCTATGGCAAGGAAACATATGTGGGGTGAGGTTTATGAGCCTCTGGTCGATGATGAATGGCCACACAACCCCCATTTTTGTCGAAAATAGCCATGAACGACCATTTTCAATAATACCGAAGGCTAACACCTACGGATTTTTGACCAAGAAATGGTCTCCACCAGAAATCCAAGAATGTGATCTATGGCAAGGAAACATATGTGGGGTGAGGTGTATGAGCCTCTGGTCGATGATAAATGGCCACACAACCCCCATTTTTGTCGAAAATAGCCATGAACGACCATTCTCAATAATATCGAAGGCTAACACCTACGGATTTTTGACCAAGAAATGGTCTCCACCAGAAATCCAAGAATGTGATCTATGGCAAGGAAACATATGTGGGGTGAGGTGTATGAGCCTCTGGTCGACGATCAATGGCCACACAACCCTAATTTTTGTCGAAAATAGCCATGAACGACCATTTTCAATATTACCGAAGGTTAACACGTACGAGTTTTTAACCAAGAAATGGTTTCCACCAGAAATCCAAGAATGTAATCTATGGCAAGGAAACATATGTGGGGTGAGGTGTATGAGCCTCTGGTCGACGATCAATGGCCACACAACCCTAATTTTTGTCGAAAATAGCCATGAACGACCATTTTCAATGACACTGAAGGCTAACACCTACGGATTTTTGACCAAGAAATGGTCTCCACCATAAATCCAAGAATGTAATCTATGGCAAGGAAACATATGTGGGGTGAGGTTTATGAGCCTCTGGTCGAAGATCAATGGCCACACAACCCCCATTTTTGTCGAAAATAGCCATGAATGACCATTTTCAAAAATACCAAAGGCTAACACCTACGGATTTTTGCCCAAGAAATGGTCTCCACCAGAAATCCAAGAATGTGATCTATGGCAAGGAAACATATGTGGGGTGAGGTGTATGAGCCTCTGGTCGATGATCAATGGCCACACAACCCTAATTTTTGTCGAAAATAGCCATGAACGACCATTTTCAATGACACTGAAGGCTAACACCTACGGATTTTTGACCAAGAAATGGTCCCCACCATAAATCCAAGAATGTGATCTATGGCAAGGAAACATATGTGTAGTGAGGTGTATGAGCCTCTGGTCGAAGATCAATGGCCACACAACCCCCATTTTTGTCGAAAATAGCCATGAATGACCATTTACAATAATACCGAAGGCTAACACCTTCGGATTTTTGACCAAGAAATGGTCTCCACCAGAAATCCAAGAATGTGATCTATGGCAAGGAAACATATGTGGGGTGAGGTGTACGAGCCTCTGGTCGATCATCAATGGCCACACAACCCCCATTTTTGTCGAAAATAGCCATGAACGACCATTTTCAATGACACTGAAGGCTAACACCTACGGATTTTTGACCAAGAAATGGTCTCCACCAGAAATCCAAGAATGTGATCTATGGCAAGGAAACATATGTGGGGTGAGGTGTACGAGCCTCTGGTCGATGATCAATGGCCACACAACCCCCATTTTGCCGAAAATAGCCATGAACGACCATTTTCAATAATACCGAAGGCTAACACGTACGAGTATTTAACCAAGAAATGGTCTCCACCAGAAATCCAAGAATGTGATCTATGGCAAGGAAACATATGTGGGGTGAGGTTTATGAGCCTCTAGTCGATGATAAATGGCCACACAACCCCCATTTTTTATGAAAATAGCCATGAGCGACCTTGAAAATAGCCATGAGCGACCATTTTCAATAATACTAGAGGCTAACACCTACGGATTTTAGGCCAAGAAATGGTCTCCACCAGAAATCCAAGAATGTGATCTACGACAAGGAAACATATGTGGGGTGAGGTGTATGAGCCTCTGGTCGACGATCAATGGCCACACAACCCCCATTTTGCCGAAAATAGCCATGAACGACCATTTTCAATAATACCGAAGGCTAACACGTACGAGTTTTTGACCAAGAAATGGTCTCCACCAAAAATCCAAGAATGTGATCTATGGCAAGGAAACATATGTGGGGTGAGATTTATGAGCCTCTAGTCGATGATAAATGGCCACACAACCCCCATTTTGCCGAAAATAGCCATGAATGACCATTTTCAATAATACCGAAGGCTAACACCTACGGATTTTTGACCAAGAAATGGTCTCCACCAGAAATCCAAGAATGTGATCTATGGCAAGGAAACATATGTGGGGTGAGGTGTATGAGCCTCTGGTCGACGATCAATGGCCACACAACCCTAATTTTTGTCGAAAATAGCCATGAACGACCATTTTCAATGACACTAAAGGCTAACACCTACGAATTTTTGACCAAGAAATGGTCTCCACCATAAATCCAAGAATGTGATCTATGGTAAGGAAACATATGTGGGGTGAGGTGTATTAGAGTCTGGTCGATGATCAATGGCCACACAACCCCCATTTTTGTCGAAAATAGCCATGAACGACCATTTTCAAAAATACCAAAGGCTAACACGTACGGATTTTTGACCAAGAAATGGTCTCCACCAGAAATCCAAGAATGTGATCTACAACAAGGAAACATATGTGGGGTGAGGTGTATGAGCCTCTGGTCGACGATCAATGGCCACACAACCCCCATTTTTGTCGAAAATAGCCATGAATGACCATTTTCAAAAATACCAAAGGCTAACACGTACGGATTTTTGACCAAGAAATGGTCTCCACCAGAAATCCAAGAATGTGATCTATGGCAAGGAAACATATGTGGGGTGAGGTGTATGAGCCTCTGGTCGATGATCAATGGCCACACAACCCCCATTTTTGTCGAAAATAGCCATGAATGACCATTTACAATAATACCGAAGGCTAACACCTACGGATTTTTGACCAAGAAATGGTCTCCACCAGAAATCCAAGAATGTGATCTATGGCAAGGAAACATATGTGGGGTGAGGTGTATGAGCCTCTGGTCGATGATCAATGGCCACACAACCCCCATTTTTGTCGAAAATAGCCATGAACGACCATTTTCAATAATACCGAAGGCTAACACGTACGAGTTTTTGACCAAGAAATGGTCTCCACCAAAAATCCAAGAATGTGATCTATGGCAAGGAAACATATGTGTAGTGAGGTGTACGAGCCTCTGGTCGATGATCAATGGCCACACAACCCCCATTTTTGTCGAAAATAGCCATTGATCATCGACTAGAGGCTCGTACACACAACCCCCATTTTTGTCGAAAATAGCCATTGATCATGGGGGTTGTGTGTACGAGCCTCTAGTCGATGATCAATGGTCGCTCATGGCTATTTTCATAAAAAATGGGGGTTGTGTGGCCATTGATCATCGACTAGAGGCTCATAAACCTCACCCCACATATGTTTCCTTGCCATAGATTACATTCTTGGATTTCTGGTCGAGACCATTTCTTGGTTAAAAACTCGTACGTGTTAGCCTTCGGTATTATTGAAAATGGTTATTCATGGCTATTTTCGGCAAAATGGGGGTTGTGTGGCCATTGATCGTCGACCAGAGGCTCATACACCTCACCCCACATATGTTTCCTTGCCATAGATCACATTCTTGGATTTCTGGTGGAGACCATTTCTTGGTCAAAAATCCGTAGGTGTTAGCCTTCGGTATTATTGTAAATGGTCATTCATGGCTATTTTCGACAAAAATGGGGGTTGTGTGGCCATTGATCATCGACCAGAGGCTCATACACCTCACTACACATATGTTTCCTTGCCATAGATCACATTCTTGGATTTATGGTGGAGACCATTTCTTGGTCAAAAATCCGTAGGTGTTAGCCTTCAGTGTCATTGAAAATGGTCGTTCATGGCTATTTTCGACAAAAATTAAGGTTGTGTGGCCATTGATCGTCGACCAGAGGCTCATACACCTCACCCCACATATGTTTCCTTGCCATAGATCAAATTCTTGGATTTCTGGTGGAGACCATTTCTTGGTCAAAAATCCGTAGGTGTTAGCCTTCGGTATTATTGAAAATGGTCGTTCATGGCTATTTTCGACAAAAATGGGGGTTGTGTGGCCATTGATCATCGACCAGACGCTCATACACCTCACCCCACATATGTTTCCTTGCCATAGATCACATTCTTGGATTTCTAGTGGAGACCATTTCTTGGTTAAAAACTCGTACGTGTTAGCCTTCGGTATTATTGAAAATGGTCATTCATGGCTATTTTCGGCAAAATGGGGGTTGTGTGGCCATTGATCATCGACCAGAGGCTCGTACACCTCACCCCACATATGTTTCCTTGCCATAGATCACATTCTTGGATTTCTGGTGGAGACCATTTCTTGGTCAAAAATCCGTAGGTGTTAGCCTTCGATATTATTGAAAATGGTCGTTCATGGCTATTTTCGACAAAAATGGAGGTTGTGTGGCCATTGATCATCGACTAGAGGCTCATACACCTCACCCCACATATGTTTCCTTGCCATAGATCACATTCTTGGATTTCTGGTGGAGACCATTTCTTGGTCAAAAATCCGTAGGTGTTAGCCTTCGGTATTATTGAAAATGGTCGTTCATGGCTATTTTCGACAAAAATGGGGGTTGTGTGGCCATTGATCATTGACCAGACGCTCATACACCTCACCCCACATATGTTTCCTTGCCATAGATCACATTCTTGGATTTCTGGTGGAGACAATTTCTTGGTCTAAAATCCGTAGGTGTTAGCCTCTAGTATTATTGAAAATGGTCGCTCATGGCTATTTTCAAGGTCGCTCATGGCTATTTTCATAAAAAATGGGGGTTGTGTGGCCATTTATCATCGACTAGAGGCTCATAAACTTCACCCCACATATGTTTCATTGCCATAGATTACATTCTTGGATTTCTAGTGGAAACCATTTCTTGGTTAAAAACTCGTACGTGTTAGCCTTCGGTATTATTGAAAATGGTCATTCATGGCTATTTTCGGCAAAATGGGGGTTTTGTGGCCATTGATCGTCGACCAGAGGCTCATACACCTCACCCCACATATGTTTCCTTATCGTAGATCACATTCTTGGATTTCTGGTGGAGACCATTTCTTGGTCAAAAATCCGTAGGTGTTAGCCTTCGATATTATTGAAAATGGTCATTCATGGCTATTTTCGGCAAAAATGGGGGGTGTGTGGCCATTGATCGTCGACCAGAGGCTCATACACCTCACCCCACATATGTTTCCTTGCCATAGATCACATTCTTGGATTTCTGGTGGAGACCATTTCTTGGTCAAAAATCCGTAGGTGTTAGCCTTCGATATTATTGAAAATGGTCGTTCATGGCTATTTTCGACAAAAATGGAGGTTGTGTGGCCATTGATCATCGACTAGAGGCTCATACACCTCACCCCACATATGTTTCCTTGCCATAGATCACATTCTTGGATTTCTGGTGGAGACCATTTCTTGGTCAAAAATCCGTAGGTGTTAGCCTTCGGTATTATTGAAAATGGTCGTTCATGGCTATTTTCGACAAAAATGGGGGTTGTGTGGCCATTGATCATCGACCAGACGCTCATACACCTCACCCCACATATGTTTCCTTGCCATAGATCACATTCTTGGATTTCTAGTGGAGACCATTTCTTGGTTAAAAACTCGTACGTGTTAGCCTTCGGTATTATTGAAAATGGTCATTCATGGCTATTTTCGGCAAAATGGGGGTTGTGTGGCCATTGATCATCGACCAGAGGCTCGTACACCTCACCCCACATATGTTTCCTTGCCATAGATCACATTCTTGGATTTCTGGTGGAGACCATTTCTTGGTCAAAAATCCGTAGGTGTTAGCCTTCGATATTATTGAAAATGGTCGTTCATGGCTATTTTCGACAAAAATGGAGGTTGTGTGGCCATTGATCATCGACTAGAGGCTCATACACCTCACCCCACATATGTTTCCTTGCCATAGATCACATTCTTGGATTTCTGGTGGAGACCATTTCTTGGTCAAAAATCCGTAGGTGTTAGCCTTCGGTATTATTGAAAATGGTCGTTCATGGCTATTTTCGACAAAAATGGGGGTTGTGTGGCCATTGATCATTGACCAGACGCTCATACACCTCACCCCACATATGTTTCCTTGCCATAGATCACATTCTTGGATTTCTGGTGGAGACAATTTCTTGGTCTAAAATCCGTAGGTGTTAGCCTCTAGTATTATTGAAAATGGTCGCTCATGGCTATTTTCAAGGTCGCTCATGGCTATTTTCATAAAAAATGGGGGTTGTGTGGCCATTTATCATCGACTAGAGGCTCATAAACCTCACCCCACATATGTTTCCTTGCCATAGATTACATTCTTGGATTTCTGGTGGAAACCATTTCTTGGTTCAAAACTCGTACGTGTTAGCCTTCGGTATTATTGAAAATGGTCATTCATGGCTATTTTCGGCAAAATGGGGGTTGTGTGGCCATTGATCGTCGACCAGAGGCTCATACACCTCACCCCACATATGTTTCCTTGTCGTAGATCACATTCTTGGATTTCTGGTGGAGACCATTTCTTGGTCAAAAATCCGTAGGTGTTAGCCTTCGATATTCAAGAAAATGGTCATTCATGGCTATTTTCGGCAAAATGGGGGTTGTGTGGCCATTGATCGTCGACCAGAGGCTCATACACCTCACCCCACATATGTTTCCTTGTCGTAGATCACATTCTTGGATTTCTGGTGGAGACCATTTCTTGGTCAAAAATCCGTAGGTGTTAGCCTTCGATATTATTGAAAATGGTTGTTCATGGCTATTTTCGACAAAAATGGGGGTTGTGTGGCCATTGATCATCGACCAGAGGCTCATACACCTCACCCCACATATGTTTCCTTGCCATAGATCACATTCTTGGATTTCTGGTGGAGACCATTTCTTGGTCAAAAATCCGTAGGTGTTAGCCTTCGGTATTATTGAAAATGGTCGTTCATGGCTATTTTCGACAAAAATGGGGGTTGTGTGGCCATTGATCATCGACCAGACGCTCATACACCTCACCCCACATATGTTTCCTTGCCATAGATCACATTCTTGGATTTCTAGTGGAGACCATTTCTTGGTTAAAAACTCGTACGTGTTAGCCTTCGGTATTATTGAAAATGGTCATTCATGGCTATTTTCGGCAAAATGGGGGTTGTGTGGCCATTGATCATCGACCAGAGGCTCGTACACCTCACCCCACATATGTTTCCTTGCCATAGATCACATTCTTGGATTTCTGGTGGAGACCATTTCTTGGTCAAAAATCCGTAGGTGTTAGCCTTCGATATTATTGAAAATGGTCGTTCATGGCTATTTTCGACAAAAATGGAGGTTGTGTGGCCATTGATCATCGACTAGAGGCTCATACACCTCACCCCACATATGTTTCCTTGCCATAGATCACATTCTTGGATTTCTGGTGGAGACCATTTCTTGGTCAAAAATCCGTAGGTGTTAGCCTTCGGTATTATTGAAAATGGTCGTTCATGGCTATTTTCGACAAAAATGGGGGTTGTGTGGCCATTGATCATTGACCAGACGCTCATACACCTCACCCCACATATGTTTCCTTGCCATAGATCACATTCTTGGATTTCTGGTGGAGACAATTTCTTGGTCTAAAATCCGTAGGTGTTAGCCTCTAGTATTATTGAAAATGGTCGCTCATGGCTATTTTCAAGGTCGCTCATGGCTATTTTCATAAAAAATGGGGGTTGTGTGGCCATTTATCATCGACTAGAGGCTCATAAACCTCACCCCACATATGTTTCCTTGCCATAGATTACATTCTTGGATTTCTGGTGGAAACCATTTCTTGGTTCAAAACTCGTACGTGTTAGCCTTCGGTATTATTGAAAATGGTCATTCATGGCTATTTTCGGCAAAATGGGGGTTGTGTGGCCATTGATCGTCGACTAGAGGCTCATACACCTCACCCCACATATGTTTCCTTGTCGTAGATCACATTCTTGGATTTCTGGTGGAGACCATTTCTTGGTCAAAAATCCGTAGGTGTTAGCCTTCGATATTCAAGAAAATGGTCATTCATGGCTATTTTCGGCAAAATGGGGGTTGTGTGGCCATTGATCGTCGACCAGAGGCTCATACACCTCACCCCACATATGTTTCCTTGTCGTAGATCACATTCTTGGATTTCTGGTG